>NC_057795.1:285628726-285649049 GCF_018294505.1 Triticum aestivum | reverse complement strand
GCACCCGCCGCTGAGCCCTGCCCCGGGAAGGGCGCTGCGCGCGGGGGAAAAGAAGGCCCGCCGCCGCCGAGCCACCCGGCCAGATCCGGGGGCGCGGTCCGGCGGCGGCGGGGGAGGAAGGACGGAGGGGTGGGGCGAGGAGAAGGCGCGGAGGAGCCGCCCCGGCCGCCGCCCGGGGAGGCGGCGCGAGGCGGAGTCGGGAGTGGAGGAGGAGCGCTTGTCTATTTTGAGCCCCCCAAATTTGATTATGGAGTTATAAGTTCCAGATCCTAGAATGTAGGGTTTTACACAAGTGCACATGTATATACATAAAACTGTCTAACACCCCCCCTCAGCCGGAACGCCATTTGGATGAACGTTCAGGCTGGATCTGAATTCATGATACACTTGTGATGGCAGGCCCTTGGTGAAGAGATCAGCAAATTGAGAGCTGGATGGCACATGCAGCACACGAGCTTCACCAAGAGCAACACGATCACGGACGAAGTGCAAATCGATCTCAATGTGCTTCGTACGTTGATGCTGGACAGGGTTGCTGGCAAGATAGGTAGCGCTGATGTTGTCACAATAAACCACTGTTGCACGCCGAGGTGGACACTTCAGCTCATGAAGGAGTTGTCGCAGCCAACATGACTCGGCGACACAGTTGGCAACTCCACGGTATTCAGCCTCGGCACTGGAACGGCTCACGGTTGGTTGGCGTTTGGAAGACCAGGACACCAAGTTGGAGCCAAGAAAAACACAGAACCCAGACGTTGATTTCCTGGTATCCGGGCATCCGGCCCAATCTGCATCTGTGTAAGCGACCAGATCGCGAGTGGTGGACCGGTAGAGCTGAAGACCATAGTGCGTTGTACCCCTCAAGTAATGAAGAATGCGCTTGATCAATTGCATGTGGCTGTCCCGGGGCTCGTGCATGAACAAGCATACTTGCTGAACGGCATAGGAGATGTCAGGCCTGGTTAGGGTAAGATATTGGAGCGCACCGGCAATGCTCCTATAGTGGGTGGGGTTAGAGATAGGATGACCATCGGCAGAGGAGAGTTTGGAGCTGGTGTCAATGGGTGTGGACACTGGTTTATAGTTTAACATTTTGGCACGGTCTAGTATCTCTAGAGTATATTGTTGTTGGCATAGGAAGAGGCCGGCGCTGTTGGGTGTGACATTTATGCCCAAGAAGTGGTGAAGATCTCCCAAGTCGCTCATGGAGAATTCGGACTTAAGGGAAGCGATGATGGTGTTGAGCGTGTGTGTGGAGTTGGCAGTAAGAATTATATCGTCGACATACACAAGGAGGTATGCAATGGACGTACCACGATGGAGAATGTAGAGGGAAGAATCGCTCCGTGAAGGAGAGAACCCGAGGGAGAGCAGGAACTTCTTGAACCGGAGGAACCATTGGCGAGGCGCCTGTTTGAGCCCGTAAAGAGACTTGTGCAGCAAGCAAACGTGATCCGGACGGGCTGGGTCTACAAATCCAGCAGGCTGAGCACAGTACACAGTTTCATTGAGCTCACCGTGGAGGAAGGCATTCTTGACGTCGAGTTGATGAATCGGCCATGACTCGGACGTGGCAAGACTGAGAACAACACGGATGGTAGATGGCTTGGCCACGGGACTGAACGTCTCATCATAATCGACACCTTCCTGTTGGGTGAAGCCACGGACCACATAGCGTGGCTTGTATCGAGCGAGAGAGCCATCCGCATTGTACATGAGGAGAGACAAGAATGTCTGTAAGGCGGAAGTCATGGGGGGAGAGTGTGGTGGATCCGGATGCAGTGATGGGAAGATGTTGCCCATTGCCAACAAGAATGCTAGATGGTAGATGCTTTAATGAAGAACTGGGTGTGGTCAAGGTACCTGGATTGCCTGTCACGTGGGAGGAGGCGCCGCTGTCGAGGAACCATTCGGGCGTCGGTGTGGAGGGATAGCCACCATTGCTGTAGGCGGCATTGAGCATGGCGACGTGATCCCACGACGGTGGCGGTGGCGGGTAGTAGGGGTTGGGCGTCGGCGGCGGGGCGTATGCGTGATACGCCTGGGCGTGAGAGCCGGGACGCGGCCCGAGGACGCCGGCGGCGTTGGGTGGGATCCAGCCGGAGCGGGGAGACGGGAGCGCCATCCCGTATGGAGCGAAGTAGCCGGTGAACGGGGAGAACGCGGGATGTGACTGGCCGCGTCCCCCGTTGTCGTTGCGTCCGCGACCACGGCCACGGCCGCGGTCACCACCGTCGCCGCCGCGGTCACCACGGCCACGCCCAGAAGGTGGGGGCTGGGGATGAGGAGCTCCCTGAGGCCTGTCGGGAAGACGGTCGGAGGAGCGGTCGCCGCGATCGCCAGTGGAGCGGCCACCCGCACCGGAGGGGCCGCCTGATGAGCTGGGACCGGCGATGGTGAAGGCGGAGGCGCTCTCCTCGGCCGCGCGTTGCGCCTGAGACTCCTCGGCCAAGACCACGCGAGAGAGAACCGTGTCGAAGGGAAGACTCTGGTCACCGAGGACGACCCGAATGGTTTCGAGCCGTTTGTCGAGGCCGTGAAGAAACTGAGTGGTGAGATCAGTCTCGGTGACGGCGTGGTCGATGTCAGCGAGGCCGTCAGTGAGGAGCTCCATGCGACGCGCATATTCGGAGACCGAGAGGTCGCCCTGCTTGAGATTTCGGTATTGGCGGTTGAGGATCATGTAGCGGGCGGCGCGGTTGGCAAGGAAGTAATCCTTGATCTTGTGCCAGAGAGCGAACGTGGTCGTGGCACCGACGACATGGTCGCACATGGTGTCGGAGAGGGTGGCGTAAATTCACAGAACCACATGGGCGTCCAGCTCAAGGTATTGGGAGGTGGCATTGGGCGGAGGGGGGGTGCTCGATGAGATAGGTGACGCCATAGCGGAGAAGAACCATGAGAAAGAAGGTCTTCCACTTGTGGTAATTGTGATCTGCTGGGTTGAGGAGGAACTTGATGTGGTTGGTGATGTGGTCGTGGAAGATGGAGGGGCTAGGAGCAAGGGGAGCCGGCATAGGCGAGGGAGTGGTGCCGGCGGTGAACAGAGGGGCAAATTGGGTGCCAGATGCGGCAGATGATCCGCTGAAGAGAGACGGGGTGGTACCGAAGGAGAAGGCCGGCGAGGATGCGGGGGAGGTAGCCGCGGAGGAGTCGGCAGCAGGCGCCGTGGAGGAGGAGGAGAGGGAGCTGGGCGAGGTGCCGCCGGAGGAGAACGGAGGAGGGCCGGCCATGGGTGTTCCTGGAGTCTGATACCAAGTTGGAGTGAATTACTCTTGATTCAATGACTAGGATCAGTTACAATGGTACATCATATACAGGAGGGAGCCCTTGAGAGGCGGCACGCAGGCCAGGGCGGCTGTTACAGATCCTAGAATGTAGGGTTTTACACAAGTGCACATGTATATACATAAAACTGTCTAACATTAAAGGCCATCGAATGGAAGTTTACGGCAAGAAAGCTACCTGATTGTCCAAAAGAGGCCCAACCAGTAATAAGCAACAAGGAGAAGCACAGTGCATCACATTCAAATGCAGACAGAGAACCAGGTTCAAATACAAGAAAATGGACACAGATAACCACTCCAACACAGACTACTGTTAACTTCTTTTTAGGGTAAGACTACTGTTAACTAAATACATAGACTAGTTATAGTCGGACAAGGCTACTGTCACAAGCTCAGAAGCCGTCGCCACGCCCCTCAGAAACCGCGCCGCCTGTGGTGTGTAGTTTGTTCAAGCCATCAAGGTTAAATGATTAAGCACATGAAATGCGAAGAAAATATGGGGTGAACATATCGTACTTGCGAGGGTGATGGCTATGTTTGCCTGGCGATCCGCCTCAGAGTTCCATTCCTTGCATTCAGAAAATGGACAGAGATCAGCAAAGCCAAACAGAGGGAGTATTATCTTGCATTGTCAAGGCACTGTTATGCTGTAAATTGAATTTGCTCTTCCACATGGAAAGTATAAGAACAGGACGATGCATTGGTGTGGATGCAAAACCGAAGAGAAAATAATGTACTGGTTTCGGTTCATTCAGAAGTTTAGGAAGGTGCCCACAATCCGCTGTATGTGACTATGAATCAAATAGGAGTAAACTAGTACTTCCATCTTACTTTATATTTCCCCGCAAAGAGTATTAGCAATTTCATCTTGACAGGTAACAGAATAAAGAATGCCTCTCCAAGGCACCCTTTGTCACGCAAACCCTTGCCTGCAAGTCCAACGCTAACAACACAATCTTTCTCAAACGTACAGTTACCAATGCCAATAAGTGCCCATGACTTAACATCAAGTACTAAGGTTCCTCTTTAGGAAGTGCTAAGAAAATAATGTGGCCTCACTATGCATGCCTATATATCAAATTACCAAACCAACAGCACGCTGGAATTATTAGGACACCAATAGACCGAGAGGAATAGAATGTACAATACCCGTCGCACATGGTGGACCTCAAAAGAGATGAAGTTCTCTTGAAGTTTTCTCACTTCTTTGCACAGTTCCATCATATTCTCTTTCTTTGCTTGCCATGTACCTTTCACCTGTTTAAGAAATATGAGAAGGCTGTCGAAAGAAAAAATATATTTTCTACTCTCCACATCATCTTTCTTTGCCCCATGATTTCGATAGAAATTTTTAACATCGTTTGTAAAATGACATTTGTCCTGTTTATCCTCCTTTACTCTAGTTTACACTTTCAATAGTTGTGCAGTGAAGTTCTCAAAGAAAATGCACAATGATTACAAGAACAGTTCCAGGTTTTAAGGTGCTGATATGCACGTTGCAGGTTTCAGAGTAAATGAAGTGCTACAAAAATAAGAAAAATGCTACAGACATCCTGAGTGTTTCTGATTAATGTTTTCCTACATACCATTAAATATGGGAATATTGATTCCTAGTTGCCTGTAGAATAATGCACAAGTAAAACTAAGATTTGTATGACTTTTGCTCTCTTTTTCCAGTTGTCTCTCACTGTTTCAGTTAGCCGCATGACTTGCGATTTAGATAAGCATGAAAATGCAGAGTTGCCAGACAACCATAAAATGTGGGCAACTTGATCACTGATAAAAAAGAAGCTCATAAGCATGTACCTGATAACAGACTAGTTGAGAGTCACCATATACTTTGATTCTCTTGAATCCAAGCCTGATGGCATATTTCAGTCCTAAGATAAGGCCCCGGTACTCGGCAACATTATTGGTAACAACACCAAGACCCTCACGAAGTCGAGATATCTTCAAGGATATGTCAGGACATGAAGTCAAGGGATAGATCGACAGACCAAAACTGCAAAGGATAAACTCGTATAGGGCCCGATAAACTCGTATAGGGCCCGATAAACTCGTATAGGGCCCCAGCCGCATCAGGGCCTTCCTCGTCGGGCCCTATGCGTCCTCACCCCACACCAACAGCAGCTACCCCCGCCGCCGCCGCCCTCGACCGCGACCACGGCGCCGGTCATCTCGTACCAGTATGGGATGCCCTACTACGGGACTGCGACGACCTCGTTCCCATCAGCACCGCCGTCCTAGGGCGTCCCCATCCAGCAGATCAAGTTTCCTCCGTCGCCGTCACCGCTTCCGTCTTGGATCGCTACCCGCCACGTGTCGGCGGCGGTGAGGCTACAGGCTGCTGCGCGCGGCCTCCTAGCGCGTCGGCGTGTGCGGGAGATGCATGGTCTGCAACTGCCGCTCCTCCAAGTTGCCTTTCGCTGCGCAAAGGACCTCGATCTCGTCCGCTGCGTTGGGGATCTTGGGCATGCGGTTTCCCCCACGGGCGGCGGCCATGCTGTTTTCCCTGCGGGCAGCGACCTCAAAGTCTACGACATCGGCGGTTGGGGGGGCACACCCCTCCTTGTCATTCTCCATCGCAAGCCGTCCACTCTTCTTTGTGCGGTCCAGACCAACAGCCGTCCGGCGGGGAGAAGGCATGGTGTCATCGACAGGAGCGCACCGCGTAGCACCACTGCATTACGCCGCTGGCCGCCGCTAGGGTGGCTCTGCTGGTCGCTCTTGCGACCACTTCCAGGTGGCCATACACATGCACTCCTTTTGTCCAGATGGTGTCCATGGGATCTAGGTGGCTGTACACGTGCATGTCCGACGTGCGGATGGTGTCCACTTTTTGTTAAGGGGTCCAAATTAAAGCATCCCAGTCCATTTCAGGTTGAGAGTAATAAAACAAGCCGAGATGTAAAAGGCTGGTTTTTAGGTGTTAGGTTTGTGTTGCGTCGAGTCATGGTTATAAGTTGGTTAGGCTGCAGCTCGAGGACAAGCTGCATGTCCAGGTGGGGTGTAGTGTTAGAGTACGTAATGGTCCTAATGGGCCTGGGCTGGCGGTATAGCCCGTTAGTCTTAGGGTTAATTAGAGATAAGGGTCGCTTGCTTGGGAGTCAAGTAAACCTCTCTATATAAAAAGAGGAGATGTATCAATCTAATCAAGCAAGAATTAAGAAGGAAATCCCTTCCCTCTTGCCTGGCCGTGAGCAAAAGGCCCCCGGCCGGCCCTCTTGTGCCCTCCTTCTAGCAGCGCCACCAAAATTATCATTTGATAAGAAGTAAGATGTTACACTAAAGAGGACATATAGAGTCAACGATCCTACAAATTTTTGTGTTACGTAGGATTAGGTTGATCCAATCAATAGGTCTTACAATGTAGGATTGTATGACTTGAATCAAGATTCTGACTTAGCATCACTATTTTTTTTTTGCCACAAAATCAACCAAATAGGTCTTCAGTTACGAAACTGTTCTGGCACTAACTCAATTCCATTCACGAACATGTTCTGATTAAAATGGAAAACTTTATCCAGATGTATTTTTGCATGATCATTTACGGAAAGCTTGTATATTTATAACCTGCTCACATCAGGCCACTAAATTATGAGGTACTTTTCAAGTGCGCTTATTTGTTGTATCTCTTGGCTGCTATACTTTGTTTAGTCAAAGCGGGTGTATTAATATTGTATAGTCTATTCAATTAAGACTATCTGCCCATAATAGGTGTTTCAAGTATATTCATTTCCTGCACCTAAAGACTTGCACCTAGCCTTATAACTGTTGCAGCCAAAATATTGAAACAATAGAACTTTGATGGTTGTGTGGTTACGTACTTCTCTTGCACGTAGCTTGCCTCAGCTGGCCATCAGCGCATGCTATATTTTCATGTTGAATTTATACAAGTTCTGCACTTTTCTGGTCATCAGATGGTATGTGTGGTTCACTTCGATGGTGCTTCAAAAGGAAACCCAGGAAAATCAGGTGCTGGAGCTGTACTTATGACTGAAGACGGGAGAGTGGTACAGTAAATATTTAATGTACTTCAGAGTTTATCCTTTGCAGTTTTGGTCTGTCGATCTATCCCTTGACTTCATGTCCTGACATATCCTTGAAGATATCTCGACTTCGTGAGGGTCTTGGTGTTGTTACCAATAATGTTGCCGAGTACCGGGGCCTTATCTTAGGACTGAAATATGCCATCAGGCTTGGATTCAAGAGAATCAAAGTATATGGTGACTCTCAACTAGTCTGTTATCAGGTACATGCTTATGAGCTTCTTTTTTATCAGTGATCAAGTTGCCCACATTTTATGGTTGTCTGGCAACTCTGCATTTTCATGCTTATCTAAATCGCAAGTCATGCGGCTAACTGAAACAGTGAGAGACAACTGGAAAAAGAGAGCAAAAGTCATACAAATCTTAGTTTTACTTGTGCATTATTCTACAGGCAACTAGGAATCAATATTCCCATATTTAATGGTATGTAGGAAAACATTAATCAGAAACACTCAGGATGTCTGTAGCATTTTTCTTATTTTTGTAGCACTTCATTTACTCTGAAACCTGCAACGTGCATATCAGCACCTTAAAACCTGGAACTGTTCTTGTAATCATTGTGCATTTTCTTTGAGAACTTCACTGCACAACTATTGAAAGTGTAAACTAGAGTAAAGGAGGATAAACAGGACAAATGTCATTTTACAAACGATGTTAAAAATTTCTATCGAAATCATGGGGCAAAGAAAGATGATGTGGAGAGTAGAAAATATATTTTTTCTTTCGACAGCCTTCTCATATTTCTTAAACAGGTGAAAGGTACATGGCAAGCAAAGAAAGAGAATATGATGGAACTGTGCAAAGAAGTGAGAAAACTTCAAGAGAACTTCATCTCTTTTGAGGTCCACCATGTGCGACGGGTATTGTACATTCTTTTGAGGCCCTGATGCCCGCCACGGCCTGCCGTAATTCCAGGATTGCGGCTGTCATCTGCTCTGGGGTGAGGACGAGGGCGGACGACGCCGGGGCAGAGGGTGCAATCGCCCCTGAGGACGCCAACACGCCCAATGCCGGCGCGCCTGTTGTGTGGGGCAGCAGCGCCGATGAAGACGCTGGTGGCGGCGGGTAGGTGTGCGGCGGCGGCGGGTGGGAAGAACTCGGTGGAGGGCTGGACATGATCGAACCCGGGAAGGCTGATACCATATTGTTATGGTGCTGCTAGAAGGAGGGCGCGAGAGGGCCGGCCGGCCGGGGCCTTTTGCTAGAAGGAGGGCGCGAAAGGCCCCGGCCGGGCAAGAGGGAAGGGATTTCCTTCTTAAGTCTTGCTTGATTAGATTGATACATCTCCTCTCTTTATATAGAGAGGTTTACTTGACTCCCAAGCAAGGCTTACTTGACCCCTAAGCAAGCGACCCTTATCTCTAATTAACCCTAAGACTAACGGGCTATACCGCCAACCCAGGCCCATTAGGCCCATTACGTACTCTAACATGAACCAAGCTGGTGGCTTTATTTATAAAGCGGGGTGAAAGCCTATTTCGATTTTCGGGAGATAATTATGGCGAACCTTTTTTTCTGCGTATCCATTATAATATGTATAAATAATAAATGATCTTTAGCATCCACTACATTTTCGAAAATTTAAGTTGTAAGTATAATTCCTATAGTTGACTACAGATGTTTAAAGTGTTTATTTTGTAGAATCTGGTTTGATCCTGATTCTACACTGAGGCTATATTGCGCTATCCTGCCGATGAACATCTTATCTAATTCAGCATCGTGAGTCTAACAAGCCGATTACAAATATTTACCATTGAAGCATATTAGATATTTCAAAATTGAAACTATGTATGCTTAGCTTCTTTGATATTGGACCTACTAGACAGAAATTAAATGCATAGATCACTTCCTACAGCATCTCAAACAGATTGGAAAACTTATAAGCGATCAATCCAAACATGACCAAACATTACGTATTGTTTTGAGACAGGTTGTGCATCAAAAGCTCCAGTGTGGTTAAGGTTATTTGGCGAGGAATAACTGGAGGACCTTGGTTTGGCTTCCTGCAATATAAGCCCATCATATAAAAATAAATATCAATAGTTCCATATTAGACAAGTGCTTGCAATTATATTTAAAAAGGGGAAATATATGCTAGAAGCGCATAATTTACGTGATGTATATTCTTAGTCGTGGCATAGTACATACCTGCCCGCTAAATGCATGCTCCTGAACTGAGTAACCTTGAGTTTGACCAGATCCAGCGACACTCTGTAATAACACAATATGACGTAATTGATGATATTATGAGTGGTTGGCTGCTTGCAATAGCAGAACTTACATAATTCAGATCCACAGGTTTTGTCCCAGGCTCATATTTCATATCATTATGGATGCCAGGTTGATATCTTATATCACTGCCGAGGGTGGACAGATTTGGAGCTCGTTGATTTGAACTAGTAGCAGTTACCTCCTATAAAGAAAAAAATATGATAATAATGCATCAAATATACCAGCTGTACTAGGTCAAAAACAAGAAAATAACTCATCATACAAGCTTTTGACCTCATACCTCATAGTCACTATTTTCAGATTATAATATGTCATCTGATTATGGAAAAACGAATTCAAGTGCAATTATTAGCAGTTTACCTGGAAAGTGCAGGGCACAAGGGCACCCAATAAATCTTCCCTAAGTTCAGCTGCACTGATTGTATACGAAGCATTGATTAGTCCACGTGAAGAGAAGTATTCTGCCTTTTCTTTGCTCCAGCAGTAACCCTTGTAGGCACTTGCAGCAGGACCAGATACATTTCAAAAACAAAACCAAAATGTGAGAAGATACGCCTTTGCTCGTAAGAATATCGGAATGGTGGTAAGCTGGTGAATGGTTCATCTTCCATCCCACCTTGTTTTCGAGGTTCATATACTATGATCATTTTATAGTTTTGCTATCTGCAGATTCCAAGTTATTTTCATAGTAAACATGAAGAACACAAAAAATATCTTATACATCAGCATAGTGGTAAAGTGCAAGCAAGTTAACTGAAAATTCTTCATATAGCATCACATACCGAAGAGCAAATTTGCGCCTGGCAATCATTTAAAGTTTCATAAACAGCAACCATGTCCCCTTTCTTGACAACATAATAGTCACTGCCTTCTTCCATAGGACTGCCAAAAGAAGAAGAATAAATCAAGCAATCCTCCAAGGCACAAAATGTTATCGTGTAGAAATCTAATTATAAGATACATTACACAAGCAAAAATGTTTTCCAGTTGTTGGTTACCATACTCAATCTATGCCATATAAAGGCATTTATAGCTCTATATCCTAAAATGTGAACAATGTATAGCCTATGTCTCAAAATTCTGAAAAAAAAAACGAATGGTGCTTTCTAGTTTGTATAAACTACAAAAAAGCACCTAAAATAACCAACTTATGCAAGATTAACTCAAATCCCTAAGGAAACAACGAATGGATTGCAGAATCGCTAATGGAGAAGGTGCCCTAACTTCCACCAGACTATGGCGATGCTACTCCATGGCTCTGTATTTTCCAAGGGGGCGACTTCACGCGGGGCATGTGTGTGGGTTCAGTCGAAGCCCCCAAATCTTACTGGAAAATAGGCAGATGCAGCAACAGCACCTTGGGTAAACCCTATTTGACCGGGCTCAACAGCGATCCATCTTTATTAAGAAAGATCCGGGTGGATAGATTGTTTACAGCAGAGAGAAGACCAGAGCAAAACGAACAGCAATGCAGTTGGAGAGTCTAGGGTTTCCTTACCAGCAAGCCCGGTGGTCGGGCTTCGAGGTGGCAGCCGCGTTTCGGTGGGAAGGGCCGAAGAGAAGAGGGTTTTTTTTTTTTTGAAAGGCGAAGAGAAGAGGTTTGGGACGGGAGAACAGGGGAGACGGCCGACGGAGGTGAAGCGGGGACCGGAAAGGCGACAACAAACAAAGACCCCAGTCTCAAATCAATCATCAAAAAACAAACGGAATTGATAATAAGCTTTTCTTTTCTTTTTTGAATTTTTTTTAATCAACGAACACCAAAAATAATAAAATTACATTCAGATCCGTAGACCGCCTAGCAGCGAAACAAACACTGAAGAGAGCTTGCAGTAGACAGTCTCAAAGTCGTCGTGTTAAGGCTCCATGAGACCAACGCATCAGAACAACAACTGTTGCTACTGAAGAGAAGTACAGATCAGAAGAATCCAACCAGAAGACACACGAATATAGATGAACGGAGACCAGATCCTAATAGATCCATCAAAGTCATTTACGGTCGAATCTTACGAGATCCACCGAAGACACGCCTCTACACGCCCTTTGATGGGGCCATTTTCTGGTGGGCTAGGGGTCATTCACTATATCGGTTTCGGCCAGGTGGGCTAGGCCGAGGACCCATGACAGTTCATCAAGGGGCCATTTTCGGGCTGTTCATGATGATCTATGAGGAGCCATGACGTACAAGACAAGGACTCCTAATTTGTAGAGGACTTCTCTTTATCCACGTAGCAGACTAGGACTCATGTTATACAAGACCTCTGGTATATTATATAAACTGAGGTTAGACAAGTCGTAGATCATTATAATCTCAAAACATTTTAGAGATGAGAATCTTACACGACAAATCTCGACACATGTACTCAATATTATACCCCCAATCAATAAACACAAGCAAGATGTATGGTATTATCTCCTCGAGAGGGCTCAAACATAGGTAAAACCTACCGCCCGTTGTTACCATCGTGTCAAGGCTACTAGCTTGGACCCCTATCTGAGATCTGCTGGATTTGACTCCACTACCCTCCGACAGTGGTAGATGCATTACCCAAATGAGGGCTAGGTGAGGAAAACCTTATTCTAAGAGAGTCGTTGACTTCTCACTTTTCTAAGCAGCACACAAACTCTAACAAAACTTAAATAAATGTCTAAAACTTTTCTAAGTATGCCTTATTTATTTCAGTCATTCACAATGTGATATTCTATATGTGCAAGCATGAACTGTGCAGTTCAATTTCATTAATATCAGTTTCAACAATACCTCTATGAATGTCTACATTTGCTTACTGTTATGCATGTTGTAGTTAACACGCATTTTTATTTTTATTTAACAATAACTAGTGTACTTAGACCTGCACAATACCCATTTGAATGACTATGGTTGTTGTTAAGCCTGTTGCAATTAACGTACCTTTCCACTTTTTATTTGCTTAACTAGCATGCTTAAACATTCGCCATCAGAGATTATATTGTCTACCATGGATATATCTGGTTGATGCTTAGCTTGTTGTGCTTAACATGCCTTTAGATGTACTTACACAGGATAATATTGGGAACAACTGTTGTTTATCATCGAGGTTAGTTTCATCCCATGGCTTATATATACTCACTGTTCGGGCGGTCAAGTGCTCAATCTATACGTGCATGCACACATACACACAGCCAAGATGATTCGCACGCAAGGACCACTTCAGCGGGGTCTCAGGTCGACTCCTGTTGCGCCTGCGTAAATTCTAGTTTACCAACTGACAGGTGGGACCCGCAAGCCGCAAGGCCGGTTTCACCAGTCAACAGAGTGCCACGTAGACATTTTGACTGATCAACTGAGTGTAGTTTGTAATTATGATTTTCACATCTGCGTGAGGAGCTGGTCGACCGGCTTAAAAAGTTGGGTCATCCAGAAGCGATAAGCTACAGTTATCATTGCACCCTTTTGTTAAGGACATGGATTGTTACGAGTATTAATCAATCTTATATGTGATAAGCAGAACATTAATGTTTGCAGCCCTCTTTTTGAGTCACAACGAGCTATCAACGCGTATATGAATAATTTAAAATTCTCTTATAGTGTATAGTAGGCCAATCAACATACATGAATTAGAAGACGTGACTCAATGAATAATCGTCAGTTTATGAAGTGTCCGCTTCTCACCGCCCTGGCCCACAAAAAACCCCTCCCCCTCCCACACACGATTCCCGCTCGGTGTCAGATGCCCGCATTCATGCGGAACCAGCTCCTCTGCCATGTGTTGTCTATGTTGGGTCACTGACATGCAGACCAGGTACCCAACAAGCCCACATGTCAATGGAGGAATGTCACAGTGCCGCACGCCAGACGATCTGGTCGAGGGCGCCGCCCGCTGCACGTCTGGCTGAACATGCCTCCTCGCCGCATTCAAACGCCTCCATGAAACCCGCATGGAAGCTGAGAGACCAACTTCGGCCACACGTCCGTTCATGAGCGGGCCGACATTAAACACAACGCCAACCGAGCTCCTCCCGTCCGCCCTCTATTTAAACAAGGCCAGATGCCGGTCAAGAATCGCACCCCTCCACTACTCTCCTATCTCCTCCTTTGCCATTTTCTTCACTCTTACAATGGATTACGAAGAGTAGTTCTCTAGCATACAAGCCGGCTGGGTGGCCCGCCGAGGCGTCGAGCCCGCCGGATACGAGCTATGAAGCTCGCCGATCCACCTCCCTCGCCTAGCCTGACGGAGCCAGTTGCCACCCCAAGATAGCACGTGGTTCAACAACTCGCCGCTCCAGGCCACCTCGATGAGGAGTGGCTAGTTGCTCTATGCCGGCACGACGGGGAGCATGGGTGTCGTCATTGTCGTCGACGCCGCGTCGTACCATGCCTCCCGTGTGTGTGGCCGCGACAGCCTGCGTCCACGCCATGCAGGCAGAGACAGAAGCCGGGTGCGCGGAGAGTGACGAGTGGGTGGCATCATTGAGGAGAAGTAGAACACGGGAGGCCGTCGCCGCTTGGGTGCCATGAAGGTCACCACCGAGGCAACGCCGGGGTACACATCATGTTTCTTGCCGGGTCCTTTTGTTGCTAGGACCGTTGTCCACCCCGCATGGGCTCCACGGAAGTGGAGAAGCCCCCTTTGACTCCCTCTCAAGCATCAACTGAGGATTCCACTCCTTGAGCGGTGGGGAAGCGAGTCGTCCTTTGTGCTGAAGCATATATATACCTCCGGGGCTCCCAGCAGTCCGGTGATCGTGCTGCCGGACAAGAGGAAGACAAAGGGATCTACGGGCGACCATTTAGATTAGGTATTATTATACCTCCAGTTCTGAAGCAACACCGCTTAGTTGATGTAAATGTAATGAAATCTATCATCTTTATATGAAAATCAGGTATTTTTATATGAATTCTGTCATGTTTATATGAAATATTGTCGTGTTTGCACGAATTTTGTCCGGTTGGTTTTGTGGTGCCCTAAGTCAGTCGACGGCCGACTCAAGCGTTGAGGTGGGACTTTTTTGACTATAAACAGTAGGGTAAGACCCCACTGCAACTTTTATTAATAAGGAAAAACAACTAAGCACTAGGAGTCTGGATTACAATAAAAAAGGGCTTGAGATAAGCCCAAGAACAAGAAAATAAAGAAGACCTAGAACTACAAGGAGGAAAAAGGAAGGAAAAGAAAACAGAAAAGGAAAGGGAAAAAAGAAGAACTAAAGCCTACTGTCTATCCAAGCACTAAATTGATGAACATATTTTTGCTTGATTATGTGCTTTAGCCACTTGAGCTCCTCAAAGAAGATTGCTTTCCAGCCTTGGAAAGAAGGTTGAATATGCTCAAAAAATTTGTTGTTTCTTGAAATCCATATTGCCCATGATCCCAAAATAATTATCTCCATGAAGAAGGGGACACTAAGTTTTTCTTTGAAGTCTTGTTAAGCCTCTAGCACAGACAGGTTTATTGATCTGGTTGGACAAATTAAATCCTGACATTGTTGTGAAAATGGTGTTGGGGAACGTAGCATGCAATTTCAAAATAATTCCTACGCTCACGCAAGATCTATCTAGGAGATGCATAGCAACGAGAGGGGGAGAGTGTGTCCACGTACCCTCGTAGACCGAAAGCGGAAGTGTTTGACAACGCGGTTGATGTAGTCGAACTTCTTCTCATTCTGACCGATCAAGCACTGAACGTACGTACGGCACCTCCGAGTTCTGCACACGTTCAGCTCGATGACGTCCTTCGGACTCTTAATCCAGCAAAGTGTCGAGGGAGAGT
Source organism: Triticum aestivum (assembly GCF_018294505.1). NCBI lineage: Eukaryota > Viridiplantae > Streptophyta > Magnoliopsida > Poales > Poaceae > Triticum > Triticum aestivum. The sequence goes on along the minus strand of NC_057795.1, from coordinate 285,633,728 downwards.
TCCGTCAGCACGATAGTGTGGTGACGATGATGGTGAAGTGATTTGCGCAGGGCTTCGCCTAAGCACTACGTGAATATGACCGAAGGCGTAAACTATGGAGGGGGGCGCCGCACATGGCTAGGAATCAATGTTGTGTGCACAGGCTAGGAATATATGTATGTATACAGCCGGTCTATTCTGATTCTGATAACACTTCCGCACTGCACTGCATCCATATCAAATGAGCACTGCAATGTCACCAGAAAAAATTGCAAGCATTTTTTCGGTATTGTTTTCACTCCAATTTATAAACCGTTTGTCGGAACGAGGAATAAAATATATCGTTGGATAGCTATGGAAAATGCGCAGCCTCATCATGTTGAACACTTTTCGAGATTCATCACGGTTTAAGAGCAGTTTCAAAAATAGTACATGCATAAACGGGATGCAGTGAGTGTATTTTCACGATTTTTTTCTAAACCGCACATCAAAATGAAGCAAATGATACGGCGTTGGAAAGATATGTCGAGCCGCATCTTTTTCATATCTATTATTTTCTCTAATCCATTACGGTTTAAGAGCAGTTTTAAATTTAGTAAAGCGCGGAATTCTGTTTTTTCGAAAAAAAATTGCAATTTTTCTACTGATTTCGCTCCAGTTTCTGAACCGTTTGTCGAAACGAGGCGTGTGATACGCTGTTGAAAAGCTACAAACGAGATGCAACTTTCATATGTTGAAATGTTTTTGATATTCCTTACGGTTTTTAATTAATTTTGAAAATTGTACTGCTGACGACGAGAGGCAGTGGCCGTTGTTCGTGAAATTTTTACAAACCGTTGGGCGAAATGATTCAAATTATAGGCCGCTGGAAAGATATCAACGAGACGCAACTTTTTCATATAGAACAATCTGTCTAATTCCTTACGGTTTAAAAGCGGTTTTGATTTTACCGAAAAGCGGACACTCTGTTTTTTGCGAGACCAAAATCATCATGTGTACTGCATCGGACAGAAGAACGCACTGCTTCGGACTGAAAACCGCACTGCATAAGACGGCCAAAAGACTTCACGATTTCTTTTGTTGGACTGAAAACCGCACAGCTTCGTATAGAAAAACGCATTGCATCCGACGTGCAAAGTAACCGCATGATTTCTTTTATCTTTTTATATATATATATATTTTACAAACAAAAGTTGTAAAAAAGTGTCTTTTTTTAACATTTTTTACAAACAAAAGTTGTAAAAAAGTGGACCACAGAGACGAGGGCAAGTGAATCACAACACTATCTAAAAGTGAGCTACAAATGCTATCGAAATGAGCCGCATTTACTTTTTTGTGTTTTACATTTTTTTTGCACAAGTGAACCACAACAGGACAAAGGTGAGCCGCAAACGCTATCGAAGTCAACCGCATTGCTTTTTTCTCGTAGTTTTTTTTCATATAACGCATCTTTTTGGACGGCTGGACAAGGCGAAGTGGACGACCTTGGGGTTATTTTTGTGGTGTGACTTGAGTGAACCCATGGGTGCGAAAAGAATGGACTTCCACGAGGCCGTGAGCTACATCTAAAAACAAGTAAACTTCTTCGGGACTTTTTTTTCTAACCATTTTTTGCCAAGTGAACCTCTTACTTTTTTTACACCAAACCGCTTAGTATTTTTATACTGAACCGCTTTCACAATCTCACAGAAAACTGCACACTGAACTCCATGATGAAGTGTGTATGACTTTTCTTTGACTTTTTCATCAACTGGCGAACCACAAGGCACAAACCATCCTCGTTTTTCCAACCAGCGCCATCGCACTGCAGCTGATGCGCCACCGTACTGCACCTGATGCGCCACCGCACTTCCCCTTTTCTTTGGCAGATTTGCTGAATGCAGTACTACCGGCGAGCTGTGGTGGTGCAGCCCCGTGCTTGGACTAGCCACACGCAGAAGGAGCAGCAAACTGCATGTGGCGCACCTCCAAGCTGCACAAAAAAGAAGGGGATGGAGGTCAGCAAGATGTGTCGCTTGTGAAATCCAAGCCGAACTGAACGGGTGTAGCAATAGAAGTGAATGGCACGGCAACGACGACAATTATGATGCAGTACATCGAGCGGAAGGAGAGGGTCCACTGAGGGGAGATCTGCATAGCCTGTGGCTCACTGTCGGTGTCAAAACCGGCGGATCTCGGGTAGGGGGTCCCGAACTGTGCGTCTAGGCGGATGGTAACAGGAGACAAGGGACACGATGTTTTTACCCAGGTTCGGGCCCTCTCGATGGAGGTAAAACCCTACTCCTGCTTGATTGATATTGATGATATGGGTAGTACAAGAGTGGATCTACCACGAGATCAAGGAGGCTAAACCCTAGAAGCTAGCCTATGGTATGATTGTTGTAATGGTTGTTCGTACTACGGACTAAAACCTTCCGGTTTATATAGACACCGGAGAGGGCTAGGGTTACACAGAGTCGGTTACAATGGTAGGAGATCTACATATCCGTATCGCCAAGCTTGCCTTCCACGCCAAGGAAAGTCCCATCCGGACATGGGACAAAGTCTTCAATCTTGTATCTTCATAGTCTTGGAGTCCGGCCGATGATGATAGTCCGGCTATCCGGACACCCCCTAGTCCAGGACTCCCTCAGTAGCCCCTGAACCAGGCTTCAATGACGATGAGTCCGGCGCGCATATTGTTCGGCATTGCAAGGCGGGTTCCTCCTCCGAATAATTCATAGAAGATTGTGAACACCAGGATAGTGTCCCGCTCTGCAAAATAAATTCCACATACCACCGTAGAGAGAATAATATGCACACAAGTTCAATCTGCTGACGTATTTCGTGGCATGACATCACGCCACTACCAATCCTTTACTTGAATCGTTTTTATTATACCACCTCAGCGCGTTTAGCGAAGCGGTTTCCTTGGCACGTCTTGTCGAAGCAGAGATCGTGTTCCCCTTATTCCGGGATTCCCATCAATATGGACGTGGGTAACCCAACCGCGCCATTGATTGTGGCGCTTGGGAGATAAGCGAGTTTTACCAGGCCGGTGGGGACGCATAGTCTTCGTCCGTCCATATATAAGGGGATAAGGATCCACCTTTTTTACCTACGCCTTCTTCCTCCTTTGCTTATCCATCTCCGCGCACTCGAGCTCCAGCGCCCAAGTCCGCACATCTCGTCTCAACCTTCTCCAGCCATGTCCGGAGCGGGAGGCAAGTGGATGGCCTCCTCCGTTACGGAGGGGCACATTGAGAAGCTGCGCGGAGCCGGATACCTATCCAGCGACATCGCGCACCGGCTGCCCGACGAGGGGCAGCTCATCCCCACCCCCAGGCCTCATGAGAGGGTCGTATTCCTTCCCCACTTCCTCCGCGGACTGGGCTTCCCACTTCATCCCTTCGTTCGGGGGCTCATGTACTACTACGGCCTGGACTTCCACGATCTGGCGCCAAACTTCATCCTCAACATCTCGGCGTTTATCGTCATGTGCGAGGCCTTCCTCTGCATGCAGCCCCACTTCGACTTGTGGCTAAAGACCTTCAATGTCAAGCCGAAGGTGGTGAAGGGCGTTCAAGCGGAGTGCGGAGGCGCCATGGTGGGCAAAATGCCCAATGCCACTTGGCTCAAGGGCGCCTTTGTGGAATCCGTCAAGGGGTGGCAATCGGGGTAGTTCTACATCACCGAGCCGCGTGACCCTAAATGGGCGGCGGTCCCAGAGTTCAGATCTGGTACCCCTATGCAGCTCACCTCCTGGAAAGAGAAGGGCTTGCTATGGGGTAGTTTGGAGGAGCTGACCGGACTCCAGTCCTGTCTCCAGACCCTGGTGAACAAGAAGCTTAAGCTTGTCAACGTGATCCAGGTCATGCTCGTCCGCCGGATTCTCCCCTGCCAACAATGGGCCTTCAATTTGTGGGAGTTTGATCCGGCACAGCACCGGACCCTTAGCGGGCTCTTCGACACAATGTACGAAGCTGCCTGGAGGGTGCTGTTCAAAGGGGGAGAAGCCCCCGCATCCGCAACTGAAGACCGCGGATTCAGCACGCAACGCCCGGCTGGCGCGGTAAGCTTTGTTATCCTTTATGGGACACTTTATTTCTATCACAGCCCCAGTTCAGCCCTTGCTTGACTTTGCTTGTTCATCATGCCATCATGTTTAAATTCCAAAGAAATTTGAAATGGGGATTGTTGAAACCCTAGTACCAAATGAAATTTAACTAGGTTCAATAAAAATATTTTCAATAACCCAGAATGCCCTTTGGAAATGTTCATAATTTCTGTTAGAGGTGAAAACCTCTTCCAAAAAAAATGATGAACATAATTATAGGCTATTCCTGGATTTTTGAATTAAATTATATAGTATTTGCATTTGGGCATTTAATTGCTAATAATATTTTAAATGCTCAAATAATCACAAACTGAAATGTTTACCGCTGGAAATATTCCAAACAGTGGCCACAGTCAGTTGCATGATTTTTGGAAATGCTCTGGCATCTTTAATAAATCCAAACACAATTACAGAAAATAGAAAACAGTAACTAAAATAGAAATAGAAAAAAAAGAGAGAGAGAAGCCCACTTACATGCAGCCCCACCTAGCGCCCATCTGGCCTAGCACCCGTGCAGCCCAGCCGGCCCGGCTCCTCCCGCGGCCCAGCCCACTTCCTCCTCCCCCTTGTCTTCTTCCTCCTCTGCCAGGAGGACGGACACCGCACGCACGCGCGCACGCGGAGGCCTCCACCTCCTGCATCGCCGTGGCAGCCTCCCCGACCCCCTCGCGACGCCACGAAGACGGCCCCGACCCCCCCTCGATCGTCTCTCTCTCTCTGGACCCCCTCCTCCTCCTCTGTTCTTCCTCCCTCTCGTCACCGAACGCACCTGGGAGCGCCGCTCGCCGTAGCCATGACCACGGCCACCCCCTCCCCTCTCCGACGTGCTCCCGAGCTCCTGCACCTCGTCGCCAACCCCCTCACCGAACCACGTGACCGGAAGGGCCCCGAGCAGCCGCCATCGTCATCATCTCCGAGCTTCGGCCC
>NC_057795.1:285619194-285627352 GCF_018294505.1 Triticum aestivum | reverse complement strand
AAAATTCATAGAAAATTAACCGTAACTCCAAATTTAATAAATTATATATGAAAAATTATCAGAAAAATTCAAGGAATCCATCTGTACCATTTTCATGCATGTTAGAACAACTTATAGCTGCTGTTTAGGACAAATGAATTAAATGGCATTTGAATAATCACATATGGAGTTTGAATTTGAATCTTGTATTCAAACCAACTTCATTTAATCTGTTGCTAGTTGCATTAGCTCAAAACACATTCATATTGCCATGTCATAGCATGCATCATATTGTGCATTGCATTGATTGTGTTTCCTTCTGTGTTGCCGGTATTTGTCCCCTCTCGATAGACGTGATACCGATGATGTGATCGTTGACACTGATGAAGACTCAATGTTATCTTCAGAAGTGCCAGGCAAGCAAAACCCCCTTTTTCATTCCGATACAATCCTACCCTCTCGCTCCTGCTCTCTTTTACTGCATTAGGACAACACCGATTCAACTGTTACATGCTGCGATAGTTGAACCCCTTTATCCTTTGCATGACCTGTCATTGCCACAGTAAATAGATGAAACCCACTAGCATGAGTAGGAGTTGTTTGAGCCCTGTTGTGCCTACTCATTCATGTTTGTTTGTCATGCCTGCTACTGCTTAGAGTTGAGTTAGGTCTGATTCATCGGGGATGAATCAGAGGCGTGTGAACATGTCCTACTGTGTGTGAGCTAAGTGTGTGAACACGATTTGGTAAAGGTAGCGGTGAGAGGCCATGTAGGAGTACATGGTGGGTTGTCTCATTGTAGCCGTCCTCAGGAACTGAGTTCTGTGTTTGTGATCCATGATTCAGCTACTACCATACATTGGGCCCTGAAATATGACCCCGCTCGACTTCTTATTCACCCTTGTCCTCTGTCCAGGAGTTGCAAGTAGTTTCTGGTGTTTGTAGTATGCTGGAGGCCGTGGACAGCGCTGACCGTAGGGGTGGGCTGTGATGCGGTAGGCACGTGGCCGGGTAAACCGGGCGCCCGTTTGGTGTCACGGAACCCTGTTCACATCGTTCGGGGCCGTATGGGAAACCTCGGCCGGACTCCCTGCGGATGGAACCTGAATAGGCGATAAACCTGGACTAGAGACTTGAGTGTTTAGGTAGGTCGTGGTCTACACCCACGTCGGCTTTCGCTTGAAGTCTGCCGAGCACATGTCGTGTGCAGACGCTAAGTGGTGGAAACATGTATGAAGAAGTACACCCCTGCAGGGTTAACATCATCTATTCGAATAGCCGTGTCCGCGGAAAAGGACTTCTGGGTTGCTTATATCAGTTCATAGACAAGTGAAAGTGGATACTCTAAAATACGCAAGATAAGCGTGAGTGCTATGGATGGCATTCTCGTAGGGAGACGGGAGCGGATCCATAGTGGTGTATTGGTTGGTGAATATGTGGACTCGTGTGCGCCACCTCAAAAGAGTTACTTGCAGTCGTAGTTCAGGATAGCCACCGAGTCAAAGCTGGCTTGCTGCAGTCAAACTCCACCATCCCCTTTGTTGATAATGATGCATATGTAGATAGATCTGATGTAAGTCTTGCTGGGTACATTTGTACTCACGTTTGCCTATTTTACATTTTTGCAGAGAGACTTCAGTCTCACTAGTAGTTCCACGTGGACTTCGACGTTTAGCTTGATACCTCAGCTACGATCTTGTGCCCTCGGCAGGATCTGATAGATAGTCAGGCTTCTCAGCCTTTTTCATTTATAGTTGTCTGTACTCAGACATGATAGCTTCCGCTTGTGCTTTGACTTGTATGCTCTGAGTGTTGGGTCATGAGACCCATGTTTGTAATATCTCGCTCCTCGGAGCCTATTGAATAAACTACTTGAGTCGTAGAGTCATTTTGTGATGCCATGTTGTATTGCACATATCGAGCATATTGTGTGTATGTTATTAAAATGCTTGGTATGTGTGGGATCTGACCATCTAGTTGTTTATCTTTAGTAGCCTCTCTTACGGGGAAATGTCTCCTAGTGTTTCCACCGAGCCATGGTAGCTTGCTACTGCTCTGGAACACTTAGGCTGGCCGGCATGTGTCCTTCTTCGTTCCTGTGTCTGTCCCTTCGGGGAAATGTCACGCGGTGAATACCGGAGTCCTGTTAGCCCGCTACAGCCCGGTTCCCCGGAGTCCTGCTAGCCCAGTGCTACAGCCTGGATTCACTCGCTGATGACCGACACGTTCGATGCTGGGTCATGGATGCCTGTCCCTGTAAGTCTGTGCCGCTTTGGGTTTACGACTAGCCATGTCAGCCCGGGCTCCTTATCATATGGATGCTAGCGACACTGTCATATACGTGTGCCAAAAGGCGCAAACGGTCCCGGGCAAAGGTAAGGCGACACCCGTGGGAATACCGTGCGTGAGGCCGCAAAGTGATATGAGGTGTTACCGGCTAGATCGATGTGGCATTGAGTCGGGGTCCTGACAGCGTTGGTATCAGAGCTTGACTGCCTGTAGGATTACCAAGCCAAACTGGTCGATGTTGAGTCTAGAAATTCTTTAGTTATATGTAGGGGAATTGATTGTGGGATGGAACGTAAGGCTCTTTTTACTCCTTATACCTCATGGCCTTCTGATCTGAGTCATCATCCTCTCTTCTACGGGGATTAGGAACTAGGCTATCTCTTCTTTCTATCAGGATCACGCTTCACTAGTCAGTAGACTTATAAGATTGTTGGATTTAAGCTTGAGTTCAGTTTCTACTACTTCCGTATGTTAATTGTTGATCTCGAAACCTTGATATTGTGCTTCTGAGTGGTTATGCCACCATTTTGTGAATGTCTCAAGTCTTTTCTGAGCATTTACAGCCGTTATGCTGTCCAAGTCATCCCAGGTTTCTAAATAGTCTGATGCATTTGCAAAATCCTTTCCCTCTGGTTTCGATGTTCCTTTATGCCAGCTCAATCACACTAATTGTTGAGTTGAGGTATTCTATTGCCTTGACATTTATGTTGGAGTTATTATTATGACCCTAGGTGTTTTAGGGAGTCACCTAGTAATCTAGCAATGATTTGTGATCCCAGTGTGATGATTCTGGCTTTTATTCTCGAAAGCATCCCGTGATGCCACTTAGTAGTAGGTATTCTACTCCTTGGGCTTTGAACCCGAGATTCACTCTACTTACTTCATGTTGATAGTGTTTGCTAGTTCCTTCAGGATATTAGTAACTTTGCGATAGTCCTCGAGGTCTGTGGTATTTCCTTCTTCCAAATACTATGAACCGCTTATGGCAGATGTTTATTGGATCAAAAAAAATCACAATTAGAGTACTCTTGAGGAGTTCTCCATTCATAAATCGTGACTCTGCCAGTTCTACCTTTCTGCATGGGTTATCCGGAAGAAATATGTTGAACTTGGTTCGACATACTATTCTATGCATCCACAACTCAGAAAATTATATGTTCCTTTGAGTTGTTCTCCGTAGTTGCATTCTGACCCTCGTCTATCAATTGATAGTCAAGAGTATGCGTGCGTTCGTTTATCGATGTCTATTACTCTTGTGGTCCGTCAAGCCATTCTGTCCTGAATGACTTGGAGAAACAAACTCCAGTACCTCATCCATATCTAGGATTGGGTCAAAGTAGTTGTGCTCCGTAGATCAAATTGCTAATCCAGCTTTTGTTCTGTTCTACCTTGGAGTATTACCTTATTTTATATCAAGATTGTTATAGGAATTGCACACCATCCTATGAACTCTTGGTACAGTGATACTTCTCACCATCATTAGTCATTCCTCGGCCCTCGTGTTGATGCAACCGGAATACCGACAAATGAGTTGTGATGTGTGAGATCAGTACTGCTAGCAACTCTGTTGCTTGGTAGTTAAAGGACAATAATTTCATTCTTAGTATGTTGGTTTTTGAATCATCCTTCTAAGACTGATCGTGCTACCTAGTCCTTATTTCGGTGCACCCTTCGATTGATGAGTTAGGATCTTGTCAAGTCCTCACTCATTTGATTATATCGTCTTGCCCACAAAAGCGAGATTGTTCTCGAGCTTAGTAACATACCGGTAGTTCGTGATTTTCTGAATGTCTTCTCGGAAGTATCACCAGGTCGTCACCTGACCGTTATGTTGAGCCCGTGATCAAGTTGGTTTCTTATGAACCACCTTCTTTCCAAGAATCGGTGTTAGATATCCCTGAGCTAGTTGGTTAAGCTGGACAACAACTTGGAGAGTTGGAAGATAAAAGCTTGTCTGACTTAGCTCGTTCCAAAAGGATATTCTTGTGTAGTGTGTGTTGAAGAAAGATGATATCTTCATCGATTGGTCCCTGTGATTAGTTGTTGGACCTATTGTCTTATCAATCCTTTGATTTGAGTGTGGGACATCGTCAAATCAAGTCAGAACCAACGATGTTCGTAATGTTGTCTTATTCGTGGTTGATCCCTCGAGCATACACCATTACATCTTTGGCCTGACCAATGCTATCACCGTGTTCACTTAACTATGGAATTCCTTTTAAAAGGAAACCTAGATGAATTGTTGTTGAGCCCATTGACAACATCCTTATCTCCTCCATGGTCTTGTTGGACAACAAGTTAGTGTTGGAAACTTTTGAAGCATTTTCTTCATGCTAGCTCATGAAGTATTTGTTTGATGAAAGGAGTGACTTCCTCGTATACACGTGCATTTGGTGAAAGTTGCCGCCGTGAATTTGAGGAAGTTAGTTTTGCTTCCTCTGGAATCATCCCAAGTCAGTCATGCATATGTGCGAAGTATTCTATGGTTTGGAGACTTGCAACCTTCATTCCATATGTGTTCCGAGCACACCAAGCCACTGATTGGTTTGTTCAAGGAGAAGAAGTTCCTTCTTAAGAGTATACCTTATGCAAGGACTTCGATACCCTCGTTGATGGTTCCCCCTCCTGAATTTGGTAGTGTTTTATTATAAGACTACTTTGTGGTCATGCTTGTCTTGGACAACATGTTCACATGTTTGTAGCAGAACCAGCTCATGTTTTGGAGCTTGCTATCGTAGTTCATCTCCCGAGAATCCCGCAACGTCATCTCGTCGATTTGTGTTGCAAACTTTCATTTTCTTCCTAGACTCGATGAGTCTGGAATATCCTGACACCAACCAGATCTGAATCTCAGGCAGATATGATGGTTTGGAACATTTCCCAAGAACTATAATATTTGTCCCTCGATAACCGGTAAAGTGGATGTCGTGGCCAGCACCACCCAGCCGAAGGACCTATTATTGTGGTATCTTGATTGAAGCAGTTGGCCACCTTCCCATAAGGACTTCGTAGGATTTACTTCCTAGTTGTGCCTTATGATTATTGTGTTCCCGATGTCCGACCTTTTACTTGATGTTCTAGTTATCAAACCATATCTATGAATGGGATACACTAGCACGTCAAGGAGAACATTAGAAGCGGAGTGCTAAATGTCTCTCGGTCGATCATCCAGATTTTATTTGCTTAGCCTCGCTAAGGTGAGATCTGAGAAAGTGTTATCCTCCTTCGCATCTGCATCGTCCATCGCTATTCATCATGGTAGTATGTTGTGTTGTCATCACCCTTGACGCGGTTGTTGATAAAACCTTGATGATTGTGGAAATGCTCAAGTTCTTGAGAGCACGCACAAGCGCTACGTCTTATCATCGGCACTAGCTGGGATTGCCCCAGATTTCCTCGGTTATGCTATAACCACTCCAACAGTGAATTCACTCTCTATTGTTGGGTTCTTCCCCAGTTACCAGACTCATTCCCAGCATTTGCAATTTGTTCCCAGCCTGCACCGCCAATGTGCCATTCTACCATGGGTCTCTTCCATTTCCGGTGATAAGCAAATTCATCCATTACGTTGTTTTCAACAAGGTAATCCACATCATCCAAGTCCGAGTATGCCATTCTACCGACCCCCTCCAAATGATCGCTTGTAATTGCCTTAGGCTGGTATAAAGAGTTTCAATGATCTTTGAATCAAAGGTAATTCTTTTTGCCACTTAAGGAGATAATACCCTACGATCACCCTCCTCCAGGATGTTTCGTCGTGGTATCATGGCAACTCAACTCCTCGCTACGTTGACAATCGATTACCACCTTCTTAGGTGTGGAATTGTTGTCCACCTAGTGAACCTTCGTCATCCGTTTCTTTCCACCCCTCTTGATGTGTATCTCGTGTCTCAACCCGAGGGATGGTTCTATGTCCCATTTCGTGAGTTAATCCTGAGTTGCTCAACCTTCGAGTAGAACGATTCTTTTAGGGTCTTTCCTTTCCTCTCGTTGTCATGATTAGCTGGAGTTCTCAGAACAAGACCTCAAGACAATGATGGTGAATGAATCAACGTTCATTTGAAGTGCAACCGGGATCTTGAAGATTATACTAGCTTGCGTTACCCCTTCACCCTACCCTACGCTTGAATCTCGAGACGAGATTCTTGTTTAGTGGGGGTGAGTTGTCACAGCCCCAGTTCAGCCCTTGCTTGACTTTGCTTGTTCATCATGCCATCATGTTTAAATTCCAAAGAAATTTGAAATGGGGATTGTTGAAACCCTAGTACCAAATGAAATTTAACTAGGTTCAATAAAAATATTTTCAATAACCCAGAATGCCCTTTGGAAATGTTCATAATTTCTGTTAGAGGTGAAAACCTCTTCCAAAAAAAATGATGAACATAATTATAGGCTATTCCTGGATTTTTGAATTAAATTATATAGTATTTGCATTTGGGCATTTAATTGCTAATAATATTTTAAATGCTCAAATAATCACAAACTGAAATGTTTACCGCTGGAAATATTCCAAACAGTGGCCACAGTCAGTTGCATGATTTTTGGAAATGCTCTGGCATCTTTAATAAATCCAAACACAATTACAGAAAATAGAAAACAGTAACTAAAATAGAAATAGAAAAAAAAGAGAGAGAGAAGCCCACTTACCTGCAGCCCCACCTAGCGCCCATCTGGCCTAGCACCCGTGCAGCCCAGCCGGCCCGGCTCCTCCCGCGGCCCAGCCCACTTCCTCCTCCCCCTTGTCTTCTTCCTCCTCTGCCAGGAGGACGGACACCGCACGCACGCGCGCACGCGGAGGCCTCCACCTCCTGCTTCGCCGTGGCAGCCTCCCCGACCCCCTCGCGACGCCACGAAGACGGCCCCGACCCCCCCTCGATCGTCTCTCTCTCTCTGGACCCCCTCCTCCTCCTCTGTTCTTCCTCCCTCTCATCACCGAACGCACCTGGGAGCGCCGCTCGCCGTAGCCATGACCACGGCCACCCCCTCCCCTCTCCGACGTGCTCCCGAGCTCCTGCACCTCGTCGCCAACCCCCTCACCGAACCATGTGACCGGAAGGGCCCCGAGCAGCCGCCATCGTCATCATCTCCGAGCTTCGGCCCCGGTGCTGTCTCCGTCGAATTCGGCCACTCCGGCGCGCCCCCGAGCCCACTGACCCTCCCTACAGCTCCGCGGTGAGCCTCTGGGCAGAACCCCTCTCTCTCCCCTCGCGTTTGCGAGCTCTAGGACATAGCCCCGTCGCGGCCGAACTCCGGCCGCCGCTGACCATGGCGCCGCCGTGGCCAGGGCCACCCCAGCCGGCGCCCGAGTATGCTACCAAGTTCGCCGCCCTCCCAGGAGCCTGCAGCGCCCTCCCGTTTCCCCTCTAGTGCACCGCAGCGTCGAGCCCGAGCTCGCCCGAACTCCGGCGACCGCCAAAGTCGTCGCCGGCGACGTCTCCGGCCACCCCGAGCTCAACCATCACCACCAAGAGCTGCGGCTCGTTCCCAGGAGCTCGTAGATGCTCTCCGCCTCCCGTTTGGTGGCCGTAACGTGCAAATGCACTTTCTCCGCCGTCTCGGCCTCGCCGGCGTCAAGCCGCCGGCGGGTTAGGCCCCGCTGACCAGGGGTTTGACCCCCCCTGGGTCAATGACATGTGGGCCCGGCCCTGACTAATTCTAGTTTAGGATTAGTTTAAAGTTAATCAATTCTGTTAATTAATCGTGACACTGACAGCAGGGCCCCACCTGCCATTGACACTAAACAGCCCTGGGTCACTGACCAGTGGACCCCACTGGTCAGGTTTGACCCGGACCAGCCCCTGTTGACTATGCTGAGGTCAGCATGACCTAGTGCTGACGCAATAATTCCTTTCTGGAATTTAGATAATTATTAAATGATTTATAAATTCCA
>NC_057795.1:285486791-285617732 GCF_018294505.1 Triticum aestivum | reverse complement strand
TTCTCGTAGGGAGACGGGAGCGGATCCATAGTGGTGTATTGGTTGGTGAATATGTGGACTCGTGTGCGCCACCTCAAAAGAGTTACTTGCAGTCGTAGTTCAGGATAGCCACCGAGTCAAAGCTGGCTTGCTGCAGTCAAACTCCACCATCCCCTTTGTTGATAATGATGCATATGTAGATAGATCTGATGTAAGTCTTGCTGGGTACATTTGTACTCACGTTTGCCTATTTTACATTTTTGCAGAGAGACTTCAGTCTCACTAGTAGTTCCACGTGGACTTCGACGTTTAGCTTGATACCTCAGCTACGATCTTGTGCCCTCGGCAGGATCTGATAGATAGTCAGGCTTCTCAGCCTTTTTCATTTATAGTTGTCTGTACTCAGACATGATAGCTTCCGCTTGTGCTTCGACTTGTATGCTCTGAGTGTTGGGTCATGAGACCCATGTTTGTAATATCTCGCTCCTCGGAGCCTATTGAATAAACTACTTGAGTCGTAGAGTCATTTTGTGATGCCATGTTGTATTGCACATATCGAGCATATTGTGTGTATGTTATTGAAATGCTTGGTATGTGTGGGATCTGACCATCTAGTTGTTTATCTTTAGTAGCCTCTCTTACGGGGAAATGTCTCCTAGTGTTTCCACCGAGCCATGGTAGCTTGCTACTGCTCTGGAACACTTAGGCTAGCCGGCATGTGTCCTTCTTCGTTCCTGTGTCTGTCCCTTCGGGGAAATGTCACGCGGTGAATACCGGAGTCCTGTTAGCCCGCTACAGCCCGGTTCCCCGGAGTCCTGCTAGCCCAGTGCTACAGCCTGGATTCACTCGCTGGTGACCGACACGTTCGATGCTGGGTCATGGATGCCTGTCCCTGTAAGTCTGTGCCGCTTTGGGTTTACGACTAGCCATGTCAGCCCGGGCTCCTTATCATATGGATGCTAGCGACACTGTCATATACGTGTGCCAAAAGGCGCAAACGGTCCCGGGCAAAGGTAAGGCGACACCCGTGGGAATACCGTGTGTGAGGCCGCAAAGTGATATGAGGTGTTACATGCTAGATCGATGTGGCATTGAGTCGGGGTCCTGACAATTTCTTTCATAGTTTGACTCTACGTGGGATCTAAAACTCCCAATGCCTTTAACAGGACTGGCAGAGGACGTCCAGACAGGTGGACTGTCCGGCTCCCCTTCCCGAAGACCCAACGGACACCCGTTTAACAGGGCTGCTGGTTTCGGCCCTTTATGTGGTGCCGGAGAAGAAGGCCAAGAAGAAGGCCACGGGAACCCGAAGGAGTTCCCAGCGCAGGTGGTATCGGACTCGTCGTCCGATGACTCCGAGGTGGACTCCTCCCCCGAAGACGAGGAGGAGAAAGAGGACTCTCCCCAAGAGGGGGGAGAGAGAAAGAGGAAGGCTTCCCCAACGAGGGAGGCCGAAGGGTCCAAGAAGGGAAGGACCCTTCCTCCGGACTGCTCCGCCAACGCCGACGACGGCGACGAGGAGTGGCTCCCAAGGGCCAAGCCCCTGGCAAGATCGTAAGTATCCGGATTCCTGAATGATTTATAATTTCTCCTTGTGCCACGTAGTGTTTTTCTAATGCCGCATACACCCTGTAGTCCGGCCGAGGACGATCTTCCCGCTTCATCGAGAGGGTCCTTGGCTCCGTCGGATGTGGATTCCATTCCGACCGCCTCCACCCCTCGTGACGCTGAGGACGCTGAGGTGGGATCCCAGGAGGGGACCCGCCAGGAGGGGGAGGCTCCGGAAGTGCCACAAGGCAACCTCCCGGACTTCGCGCCGGACTCCGCACCGGAACCTGTGGTGGTTCCGGAGTCCGGCAGGCGGCCCCTTCATAAGAAGGGCAAGACCATGACACCGGCAGCCTCCGTCCAACCGGAGGTGCCGGATAACTTGTTGGAGGCGCTCAACGGCGCTTCCATCGAGGAAGAACACCGCACTATCATGAGTGCGGTGATTCAGAAGGTTCAGCTCGCCAAGAGCGGGCTGACCGAAGCCTGTAGCAGCCTTCTAACAGGCTTTGAGGTAAGAAATTTTAAAATATGTAATGTAATACCACATAGACAGTAGCCCCTGATGCTCGGTTCGGTGTTCGGAAAGAAAAGCCGGACTGAGGATCTAAAAAAGATACACGCAGGAGTTCTAAAAATTATGTCAATATGGGATTGCAGGCTGTGCTGCTGACCTCTGCCGCACTGACTGCGGAGGTCGATGCTTTGAAGCAGGACCTCGAGCGGTCTGAGAAAGAGCTCGGCCTTGCCAAGAAGCAGCTCGAGGACAAAAAAGGTGAGTAACACCGTATTAAATTTGTACCTTACAGAAAAGGATTTTGGTTGCAAGAGAAATAACGAGGATAACGTGGGCACTGCAGGGGCCACGAACGAGGTGGCGACCCTGAAGGAGGCCGTGTCCGCGGCTGAGCAAAATACGGCCGCGGAACGAGCGGAGCGAGAGAAGCAGGAGGCGCGGGTGGCGGAGGTGCGGCAAGAGCTCCAGGCTCTCGTGGAAAAGCATGAGAGTCTGGAGCGCGACTCGAAGACTCGAGAGTCCGAGCTTGCCTCGGCTCTTGAGAGTGCCAAAGCCACGAAGGCCGAAGCCCATAAGGCCCTCCAGGAGATTGAGGCGGTGAAGAAAATAGCGGCGGGCAAGGCATTTTTCATGCAAAGCAAGCACATGAATGTGAATTACCTGTTACTTACCCGAATTCGGAGCTTTCCAGGAGCGTTTGCAGATCTGCCTTGCAGCGTGTCCAATGCTGCCACATTCTACCGGGCCGAGGAGGGGAGCTCAACGGAGAAGGTCTTCTGGTCTCAGTATGCTGAGGCCGGACATCCGGTGCCCCTTAGCGACCAGCTGAAGCAGCTGGTCGAGCTCCACAAGGTGGCCGAGCAGGCCATGAAGGGCCTCATAGTCCGGCTGTGGCCCAAAGAGGCCATGCCTGGGAGCTACTTCGGTCTAGTGCAGCGGCTGGTGGATGCGTGTCCCTGGGTGGAAGTCATCAAGCGCTCCGCCTGCATTGAAGGTGCCCGTCGGGCTCTTGCCCGTGCAAAAGTGCACTGGGGCAGGCTGGATGCTGAGAAACTTCTGACGGACGCGCCGCCGACGGGCAAGGAGTATCGCATGCCCGAAATGAATTATAAGAGTGTCCTGAAGGGTGCCCGCAAGATTGCGGATGAGTGCTCCAAAGATGTAATATTTGAGTAAACTCGCAATGTGTTATCCTGTGCGCTGAAAACTTTGTTCATATGCGCTAAGCAACGCTTATTGATTTAAAATATTACCTTCTGTGCAGTCGTTTATCAAATCTGAGAGATGGCAAGTCGTCGGCTTCAGCCCCCATGCCACGAGTACTGGGGTGTTCGGGATAAACTTGAGCGCTCTTGTTCCCATTTTTGGGTCCATCTAGGGAGGCGCTCAACACAACGAACAAGGCAACCGGACTTATAATGCTTGAACACTCTCACTTAGCCATAGAATTCTATAATTTTAAATTTCGGCGAAGCCCCTAGTGTTCGGAAGACCGAGTTCGGGGCGCTATCCACGCCTGGGCCGGACAGAGCCGGTTCCTCGCTCTAAGCGGCATAAGTCTTTAGGGACTCGAAAAGACCTCTTGAACAGCGACCAGCTCTCGCCTTATCATGATGGTCAGTTTTAGCTTTCTCCACCGAGGCGCTCGCCCAGCTCAACCGGGGCGCAATCGCAGTGGTTCTCCCAGTGCTACCTTAGCCGACAGAACGGAACGTAAGGTACCAAAACATGGGAGCCGGGCAAACCCAACTATTGACCCAAGACATGATTCGGAGCCGATGCATATAGTGCTATAAGTTCGGGGTGTCGCACTTGTGAAAGTGTTCGGACTTATCACACCATAATGCGGGGAACATAAGCCCCTGGTGTATTCGGCCGTACCAAAGTGTACGGATGCAAAATGTCATAAATGAACATATATGTAAGAATGGAATGCGATTATAAAAAAGCGATGCATTGTTTATTCAGAAATACTGCCATGAATGCGGAGCGATACAAATAGTGCGGTAAGCAAGGGGTTGGACTATTAAACATGTCCCCCTCCAGGGGTAGGCTGCGGGATGGTGTATTAAACAGATTTAATGCTCATAATGGAGACCACCTGAGTGTTCGTTGTAGCCTTTCTCCTTCCCTGGCAGTTGTATCGTTAGTTTGGCAGGTCTGCTGCCGGACAGGGCCTCTGGCGAACGGAGTCCTGTGGGTAAGAAAAAGAAAAAAGAAAAAGAGCGACACACTTGGGAGCCCCTGGTGTGGTTAAGCCGCACTCTGGGCCTGTCGTGGTCGTGCCCCTCCCCCTATGCCCATGGTATCTCCAGAGCGTAATGATGTACGCGAGGGGCTAGTCTTGCAATCATGCAGGGGCTGGGGTAGGGGCCGCATTTCTACGCGTGCTTGGAACGGGCCATGTGGTCTTGATGTATGTTACTCTGGGCGCGTTTGGCCATGTCCGGTCGTTTAACAGTCGGACTCGAAAATTGCCTTAAGAGGCTGCACTGTACTTCCGCCGTGAGAGCCGCTGTGTGTTCCTCCGTTCGGAGGGAGCGTTCAGTGTTTCTGTTGACCGTGATGACTCCACGAGGGCCTGGCATCTTGAGCTTAAGGTATGCATAATGCGGCACTGCGTTGAACTTTGCAAACGTGGTTCGTCCGAGCAGAGCGTGATAGCCACTGCGGAACGGGACTATGTCGAAGATTAAGTCCTCGCTTCGGAAATTATCCGGGGATCCGAAGACCACTTCCAGTGTGACTGAGCCTGTGCAATTGGCCTCAACACCTGGTATGACGCCTTTGAAGGTCGTCTTTGTAGGTTTAATCCTTGAGGGGTCTATGCCCATCTTGCGCACTGTATCCTGATAAAGCAGGTTCAAGCTGCTGCCGCCGTCCATCAGGACTCTAGTGAGGTGAAATCCATCGATGATTGGGTATAAAACCAATGCGGCGAATCCGCCATGGCGAATACTGGTGGGGTGGTCCCTTCGATCGAAAGTGATCGGGCAAGAGGACCATGGATTGAACTTCGGGGCGACTGGCTCCATCGCATATACTTCCCTAAGTGCACGCTTCCGCTCCCTCTTGGGTATGTGAGTTGCGTATATCATGTTTACCGTCCGCACTTGTGGGGGAAAACCCTTTTGTCCTCTACTGTTCGGCGGCCGGGTCTCGTCCTCGTCATCGCTATGCAGCCCCTTGTCATTGTTTTCGGCAATTAACTTGCCTGCCTGCTTGAACACCGAACAATCCCTGTTGGTGTGATTAGCTGGCTTTTCGGGGGTGCCATGTATCTGGCAGGAGCGGTCGAGTATTCGGTCCAAATTGGACGGACCCGGAGTAGTTCTTTTAAATGCCTTTTTCCGCTGATCGGGTTTAGAGCCTTTGAATCTGGCGTTGACTGCCGTATCCTCAGTGTTATCGCCGTTAACGTGGCGTTTATTTTTGTTACGACGCGACCTGCCATTGCGGTCCTTGTTGTCCGGACTGCCAAAATTTTTGCTGAGGTTGTTTCTGCGGGCTAGCCAGCTGTCCTCCCCTGCACAGAAGCGGGTCATGAGTGATGTGAGGGCTGCCATGGATTTCGCCTTTTTCCTGTCCTAGGTGCCGGGCCAGCCACTCGTCGCGGATGTTGTGTTTGAAGGCTGCAAGGGCCTCTGCATCCGGACAGTCGACGATTTGATTTTTCTTTGTTAGGAACCGTGTCCAGAATTGTCTGGCCGATTCGTTTGGCTGCTGAATTATGTGGCTTAGGTCATCGGCGTCTGGTGGTCGCACATATGTGCCCTGGAAGTTGTCAAGGAATGCGACTTCCAGGTCCTCCCAACACCCAACTGACTCTGCTGGCAAGCTGTTGAGCCAATGCCGAGCTGGTCCTTTAAGCTTGAGTGGGAGATATTTGATGGCGTGGAGATCGTCACCGCGGGCCATATGGATATGGAGGAGATAATCTTCGATCCAAACCGCGGGGTCTGTTGTGCCATCATAGGATTCAATATTCACGGGTTTAAACCCTTCGGGGATTTGATGATCCATTACTTCATCTGTGAAGCATAGTGGGTGTGCGGCGCCTCTATACTGGGCAATATCACGACGTAGCTCAAGAGAGCTTTGTCTGCTGTGTTCGACCCGGCCGGAGTTGTTGTATCCGGCGCGACGGTAGTCGTCGTGGGTCGTGGGGCGCCCATGTGATCTGTAGATAGATCTTGATTGTCTTGCCTTGTCCTCCAGTACGTCTCGCAAGTCCGGCGCATTCCCCCGTGGCTTCGCGCTTTTCGAGCGGTGCCGGGGTACGGTTCTGGTGGAGGGCCTAGACGCCTCTCTGTTGCGGCCACGAGGTGGTCGGTCTGCCGTATTGTGCGCTGGTGATGAAGGTTTATATGCTTCCTCCTCTAATCGGGGGAGCAACTTGCGTTTTGGGTAGCTTTTGGAGGGGCGTTCGAGTTCATGCTCTTCGGCCGTGAGGACCTCGGTCCATCTGTCGGCCAGCAGGTCTTGATCAGCTTGAAGCTGTTGCTGCTTTTTCTTTAGGCTGTTTGCCGTGGCCATTAGCCTGCGTTTAAACGCTCTTGTTCGACGGGATCCTCGGGCACGACGAATTCGTCATCGTTGAGGCTTGCCTCGTCTCCGGAGGGAGGCATGTAATTATCATCCTCTATCTCCTCGTCTGCCGCTCTCTCTTGAGGGCTGGCTTCTCCGTCCTCCTGTGCTGAATCTTATTGGAGGGGGTTGTCTTCGGCACTCTCTGGGGTGTTATTTGAAGGAAATATGCCCTAGAGGCAATAATAAAGTTATTATTTATTTCCTTATAATCATGATAAATGTTTATTATTCATGCTAGAATTGTATTTACCGGAAACATAATACATGTGTGAATACATAGACAAACATAGTGTCACTAGTATGCCTCTACCTGACTAGCTCGTTAATCAAAAGATGGTTATGTTTCCTAACCATGAACAAATAGTTGTTATTTGATTAACGAGGTCACATCATTAGTAGAATGATCTGATTGACATGACCCATT
This sequence comes from Triticum aestivum, assembly GCF_018294505.1. Taxonomy (NCBI): domain Eukaryota; kingdom Viridiplantae; phylum Streptophyta; class Magnoliopsida; order Poales; family Poaceae; genus Triticum; species Triticum aestivum. The sequence goes on along the minus strand of NC_057795.1, from coordinate 285,610,674 downwards.
CCATTAGCTTAGCACCCGATCGTTTAGTATGTTGCTATTGCTTTCTTCATGACTTATACATGTTCCTATGACTATGAGATTATGCAACTCCCGTTTACCGGAGGAACACTTTGGGTACTACCAAACGTCACAACGTAACTGGGTGATTATAAAGGAGTACTACAGGTGTCTCCAATGGTCGATGTTGGGTTGGCGTATTTCGAGATTAGGATTTGTCACTCCGATTGTCGGAGAGGTATCTCTGGGCCCTCTCGGTAATACACATCACATAAGCCTTGCAAGCATTACAACTAATATGTTAGTTGTGAGATGATGTATTACGGAACGAGTAAAGAGACTTGCCAGTAACGAGATTGAACTAGGTATTGGATACCGACGATCGAATCTCGGGCAAGTAACATACCGATGACAAAGGGAACAACGTATGTTGTTATGCGGTCTGACCGATAAAGATCTTCGTAGAATATGTAGGAACCAATATGGGCATCCAGGTCCCGCTATTGGTTATTGACCAGAGACATGTCTCGGTCATGTCTACATTGTTCTCGAACCCGTAGGGTCCGCACGCTTAAGGTTACGATGACAGTTATGAGTTTATGCATTTTGATGTACCGAAGGTTGTTCGGAGTCCCGGATGTGATCACGGACATGACGAGGAGTCTCGAAATGGTCGAGACGTAAAGATTGATATATTGGATGACAATATTCGGACACCGGAAGGGTTCCGGAAGAGTATCGGATAAAACCGGAGCACCGGGGGGTTACCGGAACCCCCCGGGGGGTTAATGGGCCTTATGGGCCTAATGTGGAGAAGAGGAAGGGGCTGCCACAGCAGGCCGCGCGCCCCCTCTCCCCCTAGTCCGAATTGGACAAGGAGGGAGGGGCGGCGCCCCCCCTTTCCTTCTCTCCCTCCACCTCTCCTAGTTGGACAAGGAACGGGAGGGGAGTCCTACTCCCGGTAGGAGTAGGACTCCTCCTGCGCGCCTCCTCTAGGGCCGGCCGCACCCCCCCCCTTGGATCCTTTATATACGGAGGCAGGGGCACCTCTAAACACACAAGTTAACACAAGTTGATCCACGTGATCGATTCCTTAGCCGTGTGCGGTGCCCCCTGCCACCATATTCCTCGATAATACTGTAGCGGAGTTTAGGCGAAGCCCTGCTGCTGTAGTTCATCAAGATCGTCACCACGCCGTCGTGCTGACGGAACTCTTCCCCGACACTTTGCTGGATCGGAGTCCGGGGATCGTCATCGAGCTGAACGTGTGCTCGAACTCGGAGGTGCCGTAGTTTCGGTGCTTGATCGGTTGGATCGTGAAGACGTACGACTACTTCCTCTACGTCGTGTCATCGCTTCCGCAGTCGGTCTGCGTAGGGTACGTAGACAACACTCTCCTCTCGTTGCTATGCATCACATGATCCTGCGTGTGCGTAGGAAATTTTTTGAAATTACTACGAAACCCAACAGTGGCATCCGAGCCTAGGTTACTTATGTTGATGTTATATGCACGAGTAGAACACAAGTGAGTTGTGGACGATACAAGTCATACTGCCTACCAGCATGTCATATTTTGGTTCGGCGGTATTGTTGGACGAGACGACCCGGACCAACCTTACGCGTACGCTTACGCGAGACCGGTTCCCTCGACGTGCTTTGCACATAGATGGCTTGCGGGCGACTGTCTCTCCAACTTTAGTTGAACCGAGTATGGCTACGCCCGGTCCTTGAGAAGGTTAAAACGGAGTCTATTTGACAAACTATCGTTGTGGTTTTGATGCGTAGGTGAGATTGGTTCTTACTTAAGCCCGTAGCAGCCACGTAAAACATGCAACAACAAAGTAGAGGACGTCTAACTTGTTTTTGCAGGGCATGTTGTGATGTGATATGGTCAAGGCATGATGCTGAATTTTATTGTATGAGATGATCATGTTTTGTAACCGAGTTATCGGCAACTGGCAGGAGCCATATGGTTGTCGCTTTATTGTATGCAATGCAATCGCGATGTAATGCTTTACTTTATTACTAAACGGTAGTGATAGTCGTTGAAGCATAAGATTGGCGAGACGACAACGATGCTACGATGAAGATCAAGGTGTCGCGCCGGTGACGATGGTGATCATGACGGTGCTTCGGAGATGGAGATCACAAGCACAAGATGATGATGGCCATATCATATCACTTATATTGATTGCATGTGATGTTTATCTTTTTATGCATCTTATCTTGCTTTGATTGACGGTAGCATTATAAGATGATCTCTCACTAAATTATCAAGAAGTGTTCTCCCTGAGTATGCACCGTTGCCAAAGTTCGTCGTGCCCAGACACCACGTGATGATCGGGTGTGATAAGCTCTACGTCCATCTACAACGGGTGCAAGCCAGTTTTGCACACGCAGAATACTCAGGTTAAACTTGACGAGCCTAGCATATGCAGATATGGCCTCGGAACACGGAGACCGAAAGGTCGAGCGTGAATCATATAGTAGATATGATCAACATAAACGATGTTCACCATTGAAAACTACTCCATCTCACGTGATGATCGGTTATGGTTTAGTTGATTTGGATCACGTGATCACTTAGAGGATTAGAGGGATGTCTATCTAAGTGGGAGTTCTTAAATAATATGATTAATTGAACTTAAATTTATCATGAACTTAGTACCTGATAGTATCTTGCTTGTTTATGTTGATTGTAGATAGATGGCTCGTGCTGTTGTTCCGTTGAATTTTAATGCGTTCCTTGAGAAAGCAAAGTTGAAAGATGATGGTAGCAATTACACGGACTGGGTCCGTAACTTGAGGATTATCCTCATTGCTGCACAGAAGAATTACGTCCTGGAAGCACCGCTGGGTGCCAGGCCTGCTGCTGGAGCAACGCCAGATGTTATGAACGTCTGGCAGAGCAAAGCTGATGACTACTCGATAGTTCAGTGTGCCATGCTTTACGGCTTAGAATCGGGACTTCAACGACGTTTTGAACGTCATGGAGCATATGAGATGTTCCAGGAGTTGAAGTTAATATTTCAAGCAAATGCCCGGATTGAGAGATATGAAGTCTCCAATAAGTTCTATAGCTGCAAGATGGAGGAGAACAGTTCTGTCAGTGAGCATATACTCAAAATGTCTGGGTATAATAATCACTTGATTCAATTGGGAGTTAATCTTCCGGATGATTGCGTCATTGACAGAATTCTCCAATCACTGCCACCAAGCTACAAGAGCTTCGTGATGAACTATAATATGCAAGGGATGAACAAGACTATTCCCGAGCTCTTCGCAATGCTAAAAGCTGCGGAGGTAGAAATCAAGAAGGAGCATCAAGTGTTGATGGTTAACAAGACCACTAGTTTCAAGAAAAAGGGCAAAGGGAAGAAAAGGGGAACTTCAAAAGGAACGGCAAGCAAGTTGCTGCTCAAGAGAAGAAACCCAAGTCTGGACCTAAGCCTGAAACTGAGTGCTTCTACTGCAAGCAGACTGGTCACTGGAAGCGGAACTGCCCCAAGTATTTGGCGGATAAGAAGGATGGCAAGGTGAACAAAGGTATATGTGATATACATGTTATTGATGTGTACCTTACTAGAGCTCGCAGTAGCACCTGGGTATTTGATACTGGTTCTGTTGCTAATATTTGCAACTCGAAACAGGGACTACAGAATAAGCGGGCACTGGCAAAGGACGAGGTGACGATGCGCGTGGGAAACGGTTCCAAAGTCGATGTGATCGCGGTCGGCACGCTACCTCTACATCTACCTTCGGGATTAATATTAGACCTAAATAATTGTTATTTGGTGCCAGCGTTGAGCATGAACATTATATCTGGATCTTGTTTAATGCGAGACGGTTATTCATTTAAATCAGAGAATAATGGTTGTTCTATTTATATGAGTAATATCTTTTATGGTCATGCACCCTTGAAGAGTGGTCTATTCTTACTAAATCTCGATAGTAGTAATACACATATTCATAATGTTGAAACCAAAAGATGCAGAGTTGATAATGAAAGTGCAACTTATTTGTGGCACTGTCGTTTAGGTCATATCGGTGTAAAACGCATGAAGAAACTCCATACTAATGGACTTTTGGAACCACTTGATTATGAATCACTTGGTACTTGCGAACCGTGCCTCATGGGCAAGATGACTAAAACACCGTTCTCCGGTACTATGGAGAGAGCAACAGATTTGTTGGAAATCATACATACCGATGTATGTGGCCCGATGAATATTGAGGCTCGTGGCGGATATCGTTATTTTCTCACCTTCACAGATGATTTAAGCAGATATGGGTATATTTACTTAATGAAACATAAGTCTGAAACATTTGAAAAGTTCAAAGAATTTCAGAGTGAAGTTGAAAATCATCGTAACAAGAAAATAAAGTTTCTACGATCTGATCGTGGAGGAGAATATTTGAGTTACGAGTTTGGTGTACATTTGAAAAACTGTGGAATAGTTTCGCAACTCACGCCACCCGGAACACCACAGCGTAATGGTGTATCCGAACGTCGTAATCGTACTTTACTAGATATGGTGCGATCTATGATGTCTCTTACTGATTTACCGCTATCATTTTGGGGATATGCTTTAGAGACGGCCGCATTCACGTTAAATAGGGCACCATCAAAATCCGTTGAGACGACGCCTTATGAACTATGGTTTGGCAAGAAACCAAAGTTGTCGTTTCTTAAAGTTTGGGGCTGCGATGCTTATGTGAAAAAGCTTCAACCTGATAAGCTCGAACCCAAATCGGAGAAATGTGTATTCATAGGATACCCAAAGGAAACTGTTGGGTACACCTTCTATCACAGATCCGAAGGCAAAACATTCGTTGCTAAGAATGGATCATTTCTAGAGAAGGAGTTTCTCTCGAAAGAAGTGAGTGGGAGGAAAGTAGAACTTGACGAGGTAACTGTACCTGCTCCCTTACTGGAAAGTAGTTCATCACAGAAAACTGTTTCAGTGACACCTACACCAGTTAGTGAGGAAGCCAATGATAATGATCATGAAACTTCAGATCAAGATACTACTGAACCTCGTAGATCAACCAGAGTAAGATCCGCACCAGAGTGGTACGGTAATCCTGTTCTGGAGGTCATGCTACTAGATCATGATGAACCTACGAACTATGAAGAAGCAATGGTGAGCCCAGATTCCGCAAAGTGGTTAGAAGCCATGAAATCTGAGATGGGATCCATGTATGAGAACAAAGTATGGACTTTGGTTGACTTGCCCGATGATCGGCAAGCGATTGAGAATAAATGGATCTTTAAGAAGAAGACTGACGCTGATGGTGTTACTATCTACAAAGCTCGACTTGTCGCAAAAGGTTTTCGGCAAGTTCAAGGAATTGACTACGATGAGACCTTCTCACCCGTAGCGATGCTTAAGTCCGTCCGAATCATGTTAGCAATTGCCGCATTTTATGATTATGAAATTTGGCAAATGGATGTAAAAACTGCATTCCTGAATGGATTTCTGGAAGAAGAGTTGTATATGATGCAACCAGAAGGTTTTGTCGATCCAAAGGGAGCTAACAAAGTGTGCAAGCTCCAGCGATCCATTTATGGACTGGTGCAAGCCTCTCGGAGTTGGAATAAACGTTTTGATAGTGTGATCAAAGCATTTGGTTTTATACAGACTTTCGGAGAAGCCTGTATTTACAAGAAAGTGAGTGGGAGCTCTGTAGCATTTCTGATATTATATGTGGATGACATATTACTGATTGGAAATGATATAGAATTTCTGGATAGCATAAAGGGATACTTGAATAAAAGTTTTTCAATGAAAGACCTCGGTGAAGCTGCTTACATATTAGGCATTAAGATCTATAGAGATAGATCAAGACGCTTAATTGGACTTTCACAAAGCACATACCTTGACAAAATTTTGAAGAAGTTCAAAATGGATCAAGCAAAGAAAGGGTTCTTGCCTGTGTTACAAGGTGTGAAATTGAGTAAGACTCAATGCCCGACCACTGCAGAAGATAGAGAGAATATGAAAGATGTTCCCTATGCATCAGCCATAGGCTCTATCATGTATGCAATGCTGTGTACCAGACCTGATGTGTGCCTTGCTATAAGTTTAGCAGGGAGGTACCAAAGTAATCCAGGAATGGATCACTGGACAGCGGTCAAGAACATCCTGAAATACCTGAAAAGGACTAAGGATATGTTTCTCGTATATGGAAGTGACAAAGAGCTCATCGTAAAAGGTTACGTTGATGCAAGCTTTGACACTGATCCGGACGATTCTAAATCGCAAACCGGATACGTGTTTACATTAAACGGTGGAGCTGTCAGTTGGTGCAGTTCTAAACAAAGCGTTGTAGCGGGATCTACATGTGAAGCGGAATACATAGCTGCTTCGGAAGCAGCAAATGAAGGAGTCTGGATGAAGGAGTTCATATCCGATCTAGGTGTCATACCTAGTGCATCGGGTCCAATGAAAATCTTTTGTGACAATACTGGTGCAATTGCCTTAGCAAAGGAATCCAGATTTCACAAAAGGACCAAACACATCAAGAGACGCTTCAACTCCATCCGGGATCTAGTCCAGGTGGGAGACATAGAGATTTGCAAGATACATACGGATCTGAATGTTGCAGACCCGTTGACTAAGCCTCTTCCACGAGCAAAACATGATCAGCACCAAGGCTCCATGGGTGTTAGAATCATTACAGTGTAATCTAGATTATTGACTCTAGTGCAAGTGGGAGACTGAAGGAAATATGCCCTAGAGGCAATAATAAAGTTATTATTTATTTCCTTATAATCATGATAAATGTTTATTATTCATGCTAGAATTGTATTTACCGGAAACATAATACATGTGTGAATACATAGACAAACATAGTGTCACTAGTATGCCTCTACCTGACTAGCTCGTTAATCAAAGATGGTTATGTTTCCTAACCATGAACAAAGAGTTGTTATTTGATTAACGAGGTCACATCATTAGTAGAATGATCTGATTGACATGACCCATTCCATTAGCTTAGCACCCGATCGTTTAGTATGTTGCTATTGCTTTCTTCATGACTTATACATGTTCCTATGACTATGAGATTATGCAACTCCCGTTTACCGGAGGAACACTTTGGGTACTACCAAACGTCACAACGTAACTGGGTGATTATAAAGGAGTACTACAGGTGTCTCCAATGGTCGATGTTGGGTTGGCGTATTTCGAGATTAGGATTTGTCACTCCGATTGTCGGAGAGGTATCTCTGGGCCCTCTCGGTAATACACATCACATAAGCCTTGCAAGCATTACAACTAATATGTTAGTTGTGAGATGATGTATTACGGAACGAGTAAAGAGACTTGCCAGTAACGAGATTGAACTAGGTATTGGATACCGACGATCGAATCTCGGGCAAGTAACATACCGATGACAAAGGGAACAACGTATGTTGTTATGCGGTCTGACCGATAAAGATCTTCGTAGAATATGTAGGAACCAATATGGGCATCCAGGTCCCGCTATTGGTTATTGACCAGAGACATGTCTCGGTCATGTCTACATTGTTCTCGAACCCGTAGGGTCCGCACGCTTAAGGTTACGATGACAGTTATGAGTTTATGCATTTTGATGTACCGAAGGTTGTTCGGAGTCCCGGATGTGATCACGGACATGACGAGGAGTCTCGAAATGGTCGAGACGTAAAGATTGATATATTGGATGACAATATTCGGACACCGGAAGGGTTCCGGAAGAGCATCGGATAAAACCGGAGCACCGGGGGGTTACCGGAACCCCCCGGGGGGTTAATGGGCCTTATGGGCCTAATGTGGAGAAGAGGAAGGGGCTGCCACAGCAGGCCGCGCGCCCCCTCTCCCCCTAGTCCGAATTGGACAAGGAGGGAGGGGCGGCGCCCCCCCTTTCCTTCTCTCCCTCCACCTCTCCTAGTTGGACAAGGAACGGGAGGGGAGTCCTACTCCCGGTAGGAGTAGGACTCCTCCTGCGCGCCTCCTCTAGGGCCGGCCGCACCCCCCCCTTGGATCCTTTATATACGGAGGCAGGGGCACCTCTAAACACACAAGTTAACACAAGTTGATCCACGAGATCGATTCCTTAGCCGTGTGCGGTGCCCCCTGCCACCATATTCCTCGATAATACTGTAGCGGAGTTTAGGCGAAGCCCTGCTGCTGTATTTCATCAAGATCGTCACCACGCCGTCGTGCTGACGGAACTCTTCCCCGACACTTTGCTGGATCGGAGTCCGGGGATCGTCATCGAGCTGAACGTGTGCTCGAACTCGGAGGTGCCGTAGTTTCGGTGCTTGATCGGTTGGATCGTGAAGACGTACGACTACTTCCTCTACGTCGTGTCATCGCTTCCGCAGTCGGTCTGCGTAGGGTACGTAGACAATACTCTTCCCCTCGTTGCTATGCATCACATGATCTTGCGTGTGCGTAGGAAATTTTTTGAAATTACTACGAAACCCAACATTATTATCTCCGGTGCCGGAATCTCCATTCTTGCTGTGGCGGGATTTAGAGCGGCGCCGCTGTCGTTGGCGCTTGGGCTGTTTCTTAGAGGAATCTGCCTCCGCTGCTTCTTCGCCGTCCCCATCCTTTGGGATGTCCACCATGTATATGTCGTATGATGAGGTGGTCTTCCAGTGCCCCGTAGGCGCTGGTTCTTGATCGTCTCCGGCATCGTCGTCCATACCATCGATGTCTTCGGAGTCGTAGTCTAGCATGTCGGTTAGATCGTCGACAGTGGCTACAAAGTGGGTGGTGGGTGGGCTTTGAATTTCTTTGTCGTCCGCATCCCAGCCATCCTGACCGCAGTCCGGCCAGGACTCTCCTGATAACGAGAGATACTTTAGCGAATTCAGGATGTCGCCAAAGGGTGAGTGCTGAAAGATGTCTGCAGCGGTGAACTCCATGATCAGTGCCCAATCGGATTCGATTGGCAGGGGCGCAGGAGGTTCGGAGTCCGGCAAGGAGTCCGGCACCTCGGAGTCACGAGCTTTGCAAGGGACAAGGTCAGTATTCGGCTCCATCGCCATAGAAGTTGCAGCCCTCGAGGCAGTGTCCAGCCACCTGTCCTCGATCTGCGCGGTAGGCTCCGAACTATGGGTTGGAGCGGACTCATGTGCGGCCTCCAGGGCACTGTCCGGTGGCAGAGCTAAATCATGCCCATCGTGGCAGTGCGGCGCGCTCGGTTGTGGCTCGAATCCATCGAAGATCAAGTCTCCGCGGATGTCAGCCGTGAAGTTTAGGCTTCCAAACCTGACCTGGTGGCCAGGGGCGTAGCTTTCGATCTGCTCCAGATGGCCAAGCAAATTAGCCCGCAGTGCGAAGCCGCCGAACATGAAGATCTGTCCGGGGAGAAAAGTCTCACCCTGGACTGCGTTTTTGTTTATTGAAGAAGCCATCAAGCCTATCGGTGACGACACAGAGGAACTCTCAATGAAAGCACCAATGTCGGTGTCAAAACCGGCGGATCTCGGGTAGGGGGTCCCGAACTGTGCGTCTAGGCGGATGGTAACAGGAGACAAGGGACACGATGGTTTTACCCAGGTTCGGGCCCTCTCGATGGAGGTAAAACCCTTCTCCTGCTTGATTGATATTGATGATATGGGTAGTACAAGAGTGGATCTACCACGAGATCAAGGAGGCTAAACCCTAGAAGCTAGCCTATGGTATGATTGTTGTAATGGTTGTTCGTCCTACGGACTAAAACCCTCCGGTTTATATAGACACTGGAGAGGGCTATAGGGTTACACAGAGTCGGTTACAATGGTAGGAGATCTACATATCCGTATCGCCAAGCTTGACTTCCACGCCAAGGAAAGTCCCATCCGGACATGGGACGAAGTCTTCAATCTTGTATCTTCATAGTCTTGGAGTCCGGCCGATGATGATAGTCCGGCTATCCGGACACCCCCTAGTCCAGGACTCCCTCACCCACCCTTGCCGGTGACTACGTGGTGGTTTGCAGGGGCAAAACGGGTGGCTGCCGGCGTTGGTGGTGGAGCCCGTTGAGGGAGTCCTGGATTAGGGGGTCCTCGGACAACCGGAGTATATGCTTATGCCGGACTGTTGGACTATGAAGATACAAGATTGAAGACTTCGTCCCGTGTCCGGGTGGGACTCTCGTTTGCGTGGAAGGCAAGCTTGGCAATTCGGATATGTAGATTCCTTTCTCTGTAACCGACTTTGTGTAACCCTAGCCCCCTCCGGTGTCTATATAAACCGGAGGGTTTAGTCCGTAGGACGACAACAATCATAATCATAGGCTAACTTCTAGGGTTTAGCCTGTACGATCTCGTGGTAGATCAACTCTTGTAATACTCATATCATCAAGATCAATCAAGCAGGAAGTAGGGTATTACCTCCATAGGGAGGGCCCGAACCTGGGCAAACATTGTGTCCCCTCCCTCATGTTACCATTAGCCTTAGACGCACAGTTCGGGACCCCCTACCCAAGATCCGCCGGTTTTGACACCGACATTGGTGCTTTCATTGAGAGTTCCACTGTGTCGTCACCGTAAGGCTTGATGGCTCCTTCAATCATCTACAACGATGCGGTCCAGGGTGAGGTTTTCCTTCCCGGACAGATCTTCATATTCGGCGGCTTCGCACTGCGGGCCAACTCGCTTGGCCATGTGGAGTAGATCGATAGTTATGCCCCTGGCCATCAGGTCAGGTTTGGAAGCCTGAATTACACTGCCGACATCCGCGGAGACTTGATTTTCGACGGATTCGATCGCATAACAGGTGCACCCTACAGTCACGATGAGCATGACCTAGATCTGCCATCGGACGGTGTTTAGCAGATCGCACCTGCAGCTGCCCTGGATTTAATCCGGAGCAGATCGTGCCATCCGAGGACAGGTGGATGGACCCCGCCATGTAGGCTGCACACTCAGCGGCGATAGAGCCAAACACAGACTTCGCCTCCAATGAGGTCTGTGTCATTGGACCCTCGGACTCATCTCCGGCCATAGGCTCCGGACCGCGTGCATCCGTGCCCATCGAACCTGACTGGGCACCGATCATGGAGTTTAGCTCCACGGATATCTTTCAGCACTCGCCCTTGGGTGACGTGCTAAACTCATTAAAATCTCTCTCCCTGCCAGGAGACTCTTGGCCGAACTATGTCCGGCTTGAGTGGGAAGCGGACGACGAAGAAATTCGTTACCCACCCACCACCCACTTAATAGCCACTGTCGATGACTTAACCGACATGCTTGATTTTGACTCTGAAGACATCGACGGTATGGACGATGATGCCGGAGAAGAACATGAACCACCGCCCATAGGGCACTGGGCAGCCACCTCTTCATATGATATATATATGGTGGGCACACCCAAAGAAAGCAATGGCGATGAGGCAACGGAGGATAATCCCCTTGAGAAGCAATCTAAGCGCTGGCATCAGCGTCGCCGCTCTAAGCCCCGCCATAGCAAAAATAGCGATACTGACACAAGAGACAATAGCACTCCGGATGATGCCGAAGACGAAAACAATCCCGCCCAGCCAAGCTCCGAGCAAGCCAGACGGGAGGATGGGCAAGCTAGCCCTGATGAACAGGCAATGGATGGAGACTCGGAGGATGACAATTACATGCCCCTCTCCGAAGACGAGGTGAGCCTCGGAGACAAAGAATTTATCATGCCTGAGGATCCTGTCGAGCAGGAGCGCTTCAAGCCCCGGCTTATAGCCACTGCAAAAAGCCTGAAGAAAAAACAGCAGTAGCTTCAAGCTGACCAAGATCTGCTAACTGATAGATGGACTGAGGTCCTGGCAGCCGAGGAATACGGACTCGAGCACCCAACTAAAAGTTACCCGAGGCGCAGGTTGTTACCTCAATTCAAGGATGAGGCACTAGAGCCTACACTACCAGCACAGGATGCGGCTGACGGACCACCTCGTGGCCGAGACAAAGCCGCATATCAGCCCGAACACCAGCCCGCACCCCGTCGCCAAACAAATAAAAACACGAAGGCCCGGGGCTACATGCATGACCTACAAGACGAATTGAAAAACAAAGCAGGACAATCAAGATTGATCTACGGATCGCGGGGGCGCGCCCCAACACATGACGATGACCGCCACACCCGATATACTAAATACAAATCCATCTGGGCCGAATACAGCAGACCAGACTCGTTGGAACTGCATCGTGACGTAGCCCGGCATAGAGGCGCTGCACACCCCCTATGCTTCACTAACAAAGTAATGGAGCATGAGTTCCCAGAAGGGTTTAAACCTGTGAACATCGAACCATATGATGGAACAACAGACCCCGCGGTCGAAGATTTCCTTCTCCACATTCATATGGCCCGCGGCAATGATCTGCATGCCATCAAGTACCTCCCACTAAAACTCAAGGGACCGGCTCGGCGTTGGCTGAATAGTCTGCCGGAAAACTCCATTGGCAGTTGGGAGAACCTGGAAGACGCATTCCTTGACAAATTCCAGGGCACTTATGTGCGACCACCAGATGTTGATGACTTAAGTCACATAACCCAACAGCCCGGAGAGTCAGCCAAGAAATTCTGGACTCGGTTCTTAACTAAAAAGAACCAAATTGTCGATTGTCCGGATGCCAAAGCCCTAGCGGCCTTTAAGCACAACATCCGTGACGAGTGGCTTGCCCGACACCTTGGCCAAGAGAAGCTGAAATCCATGGCAGCCCTTACGACACTCATGACCCGCTTCTGTGCAGGCGAGGATAGCTGGCTAGCTTGTAGCAACATCGTCTCAAGCAAGCCTGGGACTTCTGAACCAAGAGATAACAATGGCAAGCCCAGATGCAGCAAACACAAGTGTCGTAATAATGGCGACAACACCGAAGACCCGACCGTCAATGCCGGATTCAGCGGCTCTACTACCGGTCAAAGGAAGAAACAATTCAAAAGAAACAGTCCGGGCACGTCCAGTTTGGACCGTATACTTGATCGTCCATGCCAAATTCATGGCACCCCAGGAACACCAGCCAATCATACCAACAGAGAATGCTGGGTCTTCAAACAAGCCGGCAAGTCAGGTGCTGAAAACAAGGAGAAGGGGTCGCAAAGCAATGACGGTGACGAGGAGCCCCGGACACCGAACAAAGGAGGTCAAAAGAAGTTTCCCCCGCAAATCAAAACGGTGAACATGATAAACGCCACCCATATTCCCAAGCAGGAGCGGATGTGCACACTTAGGGATGTCGATGCAATGGAGCCAGTCGCCCCAAAATATAACCTATGGCCGTCCGGTCCGATCACCTTTGACCGTACGGATCGTCCGGCCAATACAAGTTAGGGCAATTCAACCGCTCTAGTCCTTGACCCAACAATTGACGGATTCCACCTCACACGAGTCCTTATGGACGGAGGCAACAGTCTAAACCTGCTTTATCAGGATATAGTGCGCAGGATGGGTATCGATACGTCAAAGATCAAACCCACTAAAACCACCTTTAAAGGTGTGATACCAGGCGTGGAGGCCCACTGTACAGGCTCTGTCACTCTGGAAGTAGTCTTCGTACACCCGGATAACTACAGTAACGAAGAGTTAACCTTTGATATCATCCCTTTTCGCAGCAGCTATCATGCACTGCTCGAACGAACCGCGTTCGCTCAATTCAACGCGGTGCCACACTATGCTTATCTTAAGTTCAAAATGCCCCGGTCCACGCGGCATCATAACAGTTAATAGCAAAGCCAAACGCCCCCCCCCCCCCGTACTAAAGAGCACACCGCCGCCTTAACACTAGAAGTGCAGACTGGCATTTTTCAATCGAACCTTTATTCGACAGCCAGGCTCCCGGACACAGTCAAAAGAATCTGAACTACTCTACGGCAGGATAGTGCAGCTCATCAAGAGCTCAATTAATCACTCCGGTGGTAGGCGGAGGCAAAGCCAGGTTAGGCCACACAATGCGGCTTAACCGCCCCGTGGCACACAAACATTTTTTGCACTTTCCTTGCAGGTCCACTTTTGTATAGGCCATCACTGGCGACATGGCGACCAGGCCCATGAGGGGACGAACATACCAAGGAGGGAAACAGCTCGGACGCGTAAGGAAATCTTGAGATATTCCCCTTGATAACCATCCGATTATTATCCGGACCCGCACACAGCCCCCTGGTTTCAGCAGGTTCTGAAGTCATATTTCTTTTCATCATGCTGCTTGTACTTTTACGCATCGATGTATTATTCAATTACAACATGTGGCTTTATATAACACTTACTTGCTGTTCATTCTTATTGATATTCTTTGTCAAATGGCATCCGTACAATATGATATGCCTTAATATGCCAGGGGCCTCGTTGTACCCATAATACGGCAACAAAGTCCGAATACCTTCATGGTCGTTGGCACCCCGAACTTATAACGTTATATGCATCGGCTCCGAATCATGTCTTGGGTCAATAGTTGGGTTGCCCGGCTCCTGTGCTTGCTACCCTACGTTCCGCTATATCGGCTAGGGTAGTAAAGGGAGAACTACTGCGATTGCGTCCCGGTTCTTCCGGACGAGCGCCTCAGTAGAGAAAGCCGAAAACTGACTGTCATGATACGGCGAGAGCTGGTCAGCTGTTCGAGAGGTTACAAAATCTTTAAGGATTTCTTCCGCACTGTGCGATAACTAATGCAGCGTGCGATGGATCGACTTTCTCTCCCGATCAGGTGCTTATAGAGCCCCTAGTGCGGTCTTCCGAACACCAGGGGCTGCGCCTACCTTTCTTTTGTCAAACTCCTATGGCTAAGTGAGGGTGATAAAGCCGTATAGTCCGATTGCCTAGTTCGTTGCGCTGAACACCTCCTTCAAGGACCCAAAACTGGGGTAAAGAGTGCTCATGTTTATCCCGAACACCCCCGTATTTTCTATGTGGGGGCAGAAGCCGACGGCTGGCCAACTCTCAGGATTAATATATAAAACAGCTGCACAAGAGGTAAAACTTTAAATTAACAGGCATTATATCATTTAAATAACCTTGTTCAACACTACATGGGATAGCATGAATGTATTCAGGGGATAATAATATCCTGGGCACATTGCTCCGCTACAAGGAGGGATCCTTTCAGGACACTGTCATAATATAACTCGGGCTTGCGGTGACCCTTCCCCGGCGACGGTCCTTCAGTCATCAACTTTTCAGCATCCATCTTCGCCCAGTGCACCTTCGCGCGGGCGAAGGCCATTCGCGCACCCTCCATACAGACTGGCCGCTTGATGACTTCAAGTCGAGGGCATGCACTCACAAGCCGCTTCACGAGCCCGAAGTAGCTACTGGGAATCGGCTCGGCAGGCCATAGCCGGATAATTAAATCCTTCATGGCTAGTTCGGCCGCCTTATGCAGTTTGATCAGCTGCTTCAGTTGATCGGCAAAGGGCACTGGATACTCTGGCACCAGATACTGCGACCAAAAGAGCTTCTCCGCAGTGCTCCTTTCTTCGGCTCGATAGAATTGGGCGGCATCAGATACGCTGCATGGCAGCTCCGCAAATACCCCTGGCGAAATCCGAATTCAAATTAGTAACGTGATTTTCTCCCTTCAAATATTTGCTTTGCATAGAAAAAACCTTACCCGCCGCGATCTTCCTCGCCTCCTGGATTTCCTGCAGGGTGCCTTGGGCTTCCCCCCGGGCATCGCGTGCGGCTTGACGAGCCTTGGTGAGTTCAAATTCTTTCTCTATTAAACTCTGCTCCAAGGTCTCGCATTTCTTCACGGCCTCTTGGAGCTCTTGCTCAGCTTCAATAACCCTGGCCTCATGCTTTTCACGAAGAGCCTGCTCTGCGGCTGCCTTCTTCTCTGCCTCGACCACAACCTTCTTAAGAGCCTCGACTTCGGCCATCGCCCCTAGAGCACATCATGAAAATATTTTCATACTCAATTATTCATTCGCGCTGAACGCGAACAAGGTTTTTTGCATACCTTGGTTATCCTCCAACTACTTTTTCAATTGGCCAAGTTCTTCTTTGGCCCGCTCTAGACTCTGCTTCAGTCCGGAGACTTCCGCAGTATGAGAGGCGGCAGTCGCTACAGACGCATGCTTATATAAAAAGAGAGGGAGAGGTGCCATAAGATGAGTCTCCTGCGAACATGTATTTGATCCTCTGTCCGGTTCTTTCTTTCGAACACCGAACAGTGTATCAGGGGCTACTACCTATACTATAACACCCTTTGAAACCTCACAACATACCTCAAAGCCCGTTATAAGACTGATGCAGGCTTCATTCAGCCCGCTCTCAGCGGACTGAATCTTCTCAAGCACCGCACCCATAAGGGCACGGTGTTCTTCAATGATGGAGGCGCTCTTCAGCGCCGCTAATAAGGTATCCGACACCTCTGGTTGGGCAGAGGTTGCCGGTGGAACAGGCGCACCCCCTCCTGTCGAGGGAGGCTGCCTGCCTGATTCCGGAGCCGTATCGGTCTCCGGAATTGTGTCCGGCTTGGGGCCGAATTCGAGATAGCCCCCGCCGTCGGTGTCCATGGGAGCCTTTTCTCCCGTGTGTCCAGCCACTAAAGCTTCACCCCCTCCTTGGTCTGGGTCCCTCTGGGACGATGCCTCGGTGTCGCTCACGTGTTTTGGGGAGGGGGCCTTCGGGGGTGTCCCGCTGTCCATAGCATCCGAGCCCAGTAAATCCTCCGATGAGGATTGTTCGGCACGGGACCTCGCTGGACTGCAAAAAAGTGTGGCTCAATGATTGAACGTCATACAATAGTGAGTCTGGATGCGCAAACGTGTCCGGATTTTATATACTCATGATTTCGCCAGGGGCTGGACCCTGGGATCCCACTCCGGGCTGCTGTCAGTAGCGGGGGATTCCTCCGGAAGGGGAGTTTTTCCCTTCTTAGGCGACTCAGCCTCCAAGTGTGTGGAGGCCGTCCTTTTCTTTCTTCCCCTCGCTGGGGGGAGTGGTTTTCCTCCTCTTCCTCGTCCTCCTTGGAGGAAGAGCGGGCCTTGGAGTCTTCGGATACTGTGTTCGAAGTTCCTCGGTGACGACGGCTGCCCCTGGTCTCTTTAACCTCTTTCTTGGTTTTCTTCTTCGGCGCCTTGTAAGGCGCCGAGACCAGCATCTTCATCAGAAGTGGGCCGGCTGGTTCTTCCGGCAGTGGGGCCGGGCAGTAGATCTGCCCTGCCTTCTTCATCTAGCCCTAGGAGAGTTGTGGAAAAATACATCGAGCATTTCCCTTGGATTATATAGATAAAGCATGTGACTTGCCAACATACGGAGACTTACCGAACTCGCAGGTCAGGACAGTTGATACCCGCGGTCCTCGGCTAAGTCCGGCCACGATTTGCCGGACTTAAAAAGCACTTTCCAGATGTCTTCATGTGATGAGTCGAAGAACCCTAGTAGGGTCTGGTGCTTGGCCGGGTCGTACTCCCATAAATGGCAAGCCCTGTGTTGGCAAGGGAGAATCCGGCGAACTAACAACACCTGGACTACATTGACAAGTTTGATATTCTTGTCTTCCATACCCTTGACGCCTGTCTGGAGCACCGACAACTCGTCGGGTGAAGACCAGTTCAGGCCCTTGTTGGGCCAGAACGTAAGCCGCAGTGGAGCTCCGGATCGGAATTCGGGAGCTACGGCCCATTTTGTGCCGCGTGGCTCAGTGACATAGAACCACTGTTGTTGCCACCCTTTCATAGAATCATCGAAGGTACCTGATGGCCATGTGACATTGGGCATCTTGCTCACCATGGCTCCTCCGCACTCAGCATGCTCGCCGCTCACTACCTTGGGCTTCACATTGAAAATCTTCAGCCATAAGCTGAAGTGTGGCAAGATGCGGAGAAAGGCCTCGCACACGACGATGAATGTCGAGATGTTGAGGAAAGAATTGGGGGATAGATCATGAAAATTGATCCCATAGTAATACATAATGCCGCGAACGAATGGGTGGAGGGGAAATCCTAGCCCGCGGACAAAGTGAGATAGGAATACAACCCTCTCGTGGGATTCCATAGTAGGGACGATCTGTCTCGCCGTCGGGAGACGATTGCTGATCTTCTTGGACAGATACCCGGCCTGCCGAAGTTTCTTGATATCCTTCTCCCGGATGGTAGAGGCCATCCACTTGTCTCCTGCTCTAGATCCGGACATTTTTCGGAGGGCCTTTGTGGGCGGAGAAGGCGAACGCTTGGGCACTGGAGCTCGAGCTAGAGAGAATGGATGAGCAGAGGAAGAAGGCGTGGGTGAAAAGGGGGGGTCCTTATCTCCTTATAAAGGCAGCAGGGATCCTGCGCCTCCCCACTTGCCCTGGAAACTTGCTTATCCCCCAAGCGCCGTGATTAATGGCGCGGTTGGGTTACCCACGCCCGTATTGACGAGAATCCCATGATGAGGGGACATGATCTCTGCTTCGACAAGACGTGCCGATAAAACCGCCTCGCAAAATGTGCAGTAGCAGGTTGAGAGAACGGTTTGAATAATGACCGGGCCGCGGCGTGATGTCACGCTATGAAAAGTTGTCAGCAGATTAGATTTGTGGAATATTGTGCTCTCTACGGTGGCATGTGGAATTTGTTTTGCAGAGCCGGACACGATTCTTGTGTTCAAGATCTTCTTTGGAGTATACGGAGAAGGAATCCACCTTGCAATGCCGAAGACAATCTGCGTGCCGGACTCATCGTCATTGAAGCCTGGTTAAGGGGCTACTGAGGGAGTCCTGGATTAGGGGGTCCTTGGACAGCCGGACTATATGCTTATGCCAGACTGTTGGACTATGAAGATACAAGATTGAAGACTTTGTCCCGTGTCTGGGTGGGACTCTCCTTTGCGTGGAAGGCAAGCTTGGCAATTCGGATATGTAGATTCCTTTCTCTGTAACCAACTCTGTGTAGCCCTAGCCCCCTCCGATGTCTATATAAACCGGAGGGTTTAGTCCGTAGGACGACAACAATCATAATCATAGGCTAGCTTCTAGGGTTTAGCCTCTACGATCTCGTGGTAGATCAACTCTTGTAATACTCATATCATCAAGATCAATCAAGCAGGAAGTAGGGTATTACCTCCATAGAGAGGGCCCAAACCTGGGTAACCATTGTGTCCCCCGCCTCCTGTTACCATTAGCCTTAGACGCATAGTTCGGGACCCCCTACCCGAGATCCGCCGGTTTTGACACCGACACCCGTGGCCCCCCATCAGTGTTCGGAGGAGTGGACCGAACAACACGCGCCCGTTTGGTCGAGCTGCACGCTCCTGTGGGCAGAACTGCACGCCCGTGTGCACCTCTCTATTGTTGCTGGAGGGAGGAAGGAAGGACGTCGCAGTCGTAGGATGTAGTCCAGGTGAAATCCAAGCCCTCCGCACTGCATGCACGGCCGGACCCCCAATTTGCCGGAACAATGGCTCGTGGGAGGGTCGCCGGACAACACGTCGTCATCGGCCGTACTGCAGGCCATCGTTGGCCGAACTGCAAGCCATCTTTGGCTGCACTGCAGGTGCATGCACCGAGTGCTTTAGGCCACTACGGCTCTGGCCCGATGGCAGGAGCATCGAACACCACGCGTGAGGTGGACTCTGGGTCGGCATGGGCCTCACTGCGTGGCCGTCCTTGCCTTAGACGGAGACAGCAGACCCGCGCACCTTGTCGGGTGGCCATCGTCCTCCTCTTAGGGGATGGAGGGGGACGGGGGAGCTGCTGGCCGGAGCCTATACCGGAGTGGAGTTGGTTGCTCCAGGGACTACAGCTCGTGGCGGTGGTGCGGTCGTCCTCAATCTTAGGAAGACGCCATGGTGGTGTGGTTGTGCTCAATCTAAGAAGGAAGACGTCAGCGAGGGGCGACCCGATGGGTGAAGGTCGTGCACAGATCCGTCCGGCCATTCGCGGGCGTGGCGGTGGAGGCCCGATTTGTCGCCTCTCGTGCGCGGCCTAGTGGTGGTGCTCGGATCCATCACCAGGGGAGAGTGGGGCGGCGAGGAGGAGCGGGGACGGTGCGAGGCGAGCTGGGGCGCGGTGGCTGGCGGCGGGGTGGCTCCGACACGCGGAGGAAGGTGGTAGGAGGGGGCGGTGGTTGGGTCAGGGGTGGGTGGGGTGGGTCGCCGATTGCATTGGTGCGAGCGGGAGGATGGAGGGATGTGGGCTGTCGGGGGCGTGAGGAGGAGAGAGAAGAAGGTGCGATGGGGGTGGGCACGGTGTAGTTCCTTCGGGTATTTTTAGCAGTGTGAAAGTGTTATGAGAATATGCGTTTTAATAGCAGAATAAGATCTTAAGGGGTGCTATCATAATAAACCCACCATATATAGGTGGGAGAGGGAGGGGAGTAGCAAGGGACGCCCCAAGGTAGGAGGGAACCTACTTGGGCGCCTCCTCCAAGTCGGCCTCCCCCCTTCCATAAGTATCGAAGGGGGAAGGAAAGATAGGGGGGAGGGAAGGAAAGGGGGAGGCTGAATCGTCCCCTTTCCTTCTCCCTTCCCTCCTTTCCTTCTCCTCCTATTTCGGCCTATATGGGGGCGCACCAGCCCCTTGTGGGCTGGTTTGTCCTACTCTTGGCCCAATAAGGCCCATATCTTTGCCGGGGGTGCCCGGAACCCCTTCCGGTGACCCAATATGTACCCGGTACCCTCCGGAACACTTCTGATGTCCGAATACTATCGTCCTATATATCAATCTTTACCTCTCGACCAGTTCAAGACTCCTCATCATGTCCGGGATCTCATCCAGGACTCCGAACAATATTTGATCACCAAATCACATAACTCATATAATACAAAATCGTCATCGAACCTTAAGCATGCGGACCCTATGGGTTCGAGAACTATGTAGACATGACCGAGACACCTCTCCGGTCAATAACCAATAGCAGAACCTGGATGATCATATTGGCTCCTACATATTCTACGAAGATATTTATCGGTCGTACCGTAATGACAACATACGTTATTCCCTTTGTCATCGGTATGTTACTTGCCCGAGATTCGATCATTGATATCTTCATACCTAGTTCAATCTCGTTATCGGCAAGTCTGTTTACTCATTCCATAATGCATAACCCCGCAACTAACTCATTAGTCATATGCCAAACCAACAAACACCTTCGGAGTTACCTGTAGAGCATCTTTATAATCACCCAGTTACGTTGTGATGTTTGATAGCACACAAGGTATTCCTCCGGTATTCGGGAGTTGCATAATCTCATAGTCGAAGTAATATGTATCTGACATGAAGAAAGCTATAACAATAAAACTGAACAATCAATATGCTAAGCTAACGGATGGGTCTTGTCCATCACATCATTCTCCTAATGATGTGATCCCGTTCAGCTGACAACTCATGTCTATGGTTAGGAAACTTAACCATGTTTGATTAATGAGCTAGTCTAGTAGAGGCTTACTAGGGACACGTTGTTTTGTCTATGTATCCACACATGTATTAAGTTTCCAGTTAATACAATTCTAGCATGAATAATAAACATTTATCATGGTATAAAGAAATATAAAATAACAACTTTATTATTGCCTCTAGGGCATGTTTCCTTCAGTCTCCCACATGCACTAGAGTCAAAAATCCAGATTACATTGTAATGATTTTAACACCCATGGAGTCTTGGTGATGATCATGTTTTGCTCGTGGAAGAGGCTTAGTCAACGGGTCTGCCACATTCAGATCCATGTGTATTTTGCAAATCTATATGCCTCCCTCCTTGACTTGATCATGGATGGAGTTGAAGCGTCTCTTGATGT
Source organism: Triticum aestivum (assembly GCF_018294505.1). Taxonomy (NCBI): domain Eukaryota; kingdom Viridiplantae; phylum Streptophyta; class Magnoliopsida; order Poales; family Poaceae; genus Triticum; species Triticum aestivum. The sequence goes on along the minus strand of NC_057795.1, from coordinate 285,589,023 downwards.
GTTTGGTTCTTTTGTGAAATCTGGATTCCTTCGCCAAGGCAATTGCTCCAGTATTGTCACAAAAGATTTTCATTGGACCCGATGCACTAGGTATTACACCTAGATCGAATATGAACTCCTTCATCCAGACTCCTTCATTCCCTGCTTCCTAAGCAGCTATGTACTCCGCTTCACACTTAGATCCCACCATGAAGCTTTGCTTGGAACTGCACCAACTGACAGCTCCACCATTCAATATAAATATGTATCCGGTTTGTGACTTAGAGTCATCCGGATCAGTGTCAAAACTAGCATCAACGTTACCATTTACGACGAGCTCTTTGTCACCTCCATAAACGAGAAACATATCCTTAGTCCTTTTCAGGTACTTCAGGATGTTCTTGACCGATGTCAAGTGATCCACTCCTGGATTACTTTGGTACCTTCCGGCTAAACTTATAGCAAGGCACACATCAGGTCTAGTACACAACATAGCATACATGATAGAACCTATGGCTGAGGCATAGGGAATGCCTTTTTTTCTCTATCTTCAGCAGCGGTCGGGCATTGAGTTTGACTCACATTCACACCTTGTAAGACAGGCAAGAACCCTTTCTTTAACTGATCCATTTTGAACTTCTTCAAAACTTCATCAAGGTATGTGCTTGTTAAAGTCCAATTAAGCATCTTGATCTATCTCTATAGATCTTGATGCCCAATATATAAGCAACTTCACCGAGGTCTTTCATTGAAAAACTTTTATTCAAGTATCCTTTTATGCTATCCAGAAATTCTACATCATTTCCAATCAACAATATGTCATCCACATATAATATTAGAAATGTTATAGAGCTCCAACTCACTTTCTTGTAAATACAGGCTTCTCTGAAAGTCTGTATAAAACCATATGCTTTGATCACCTCATCAAAGCGTATATTCCAGCTCTGAGATGCTTGCACCTCCATAGATGGATCGCTGGAGCTTGCACACTTTTGTTAGCACCTTTAGGATTGACAAAACCTTCTGGTTGCATCATATACAACTCTTCTTTAAGAAATCCATTAAGAAATGCAATTTTGACGTCCATTTGCCAGATTTCATAATCATAAAATGCGGCAATTGCTAACATGATTCGAACAGACTTAAGCGTCGCTACGGGTGAGAAGGTCTCATCGTAGTCAACTCCTTGAACTTGTCGAAAACCTTTCGCGACAAGTCAAGCTTTGTAGACAGTAACATTACCATCAACATCAATCTTCTTCTTGAAGATCCATTTATTCTCTATGGCTCGCCGATCATCGGGCAAGTCCACCAAATTCCATACTTTGTTGTCATACATGGATCCTATCTTGGATTTCATGGCTTCAAGCCATTTATCGAAATCTGGGCTCATCATCGCTTCCTCATAGTTTGTAGGTTCGTCATGGTCTAGTAACATGACTTCCAGAACAGGAATACCTTACCACTCTGGTGCAGAACATGCTTTGGTTGACCTACAAGGTTCAGTAGTAACTTGATCTGAAGTTTCATGATCATTATCATTAGCTTCCTCTCTAGTTGGTGTAGGCATCACGGGAACAGTTTTCTGTGATGAGATACTTTCCAATTTGAGAGAAGGTACAATTACCTCATCAAGTTCTACTTTCCTCCCACTCACTTCTTTCGAGAAAAACTCCTTCTTTAGAAAGGATCCATTCTTAGCAACAAAGATCTTGCCTTCGGATCTGTGATAGAAGGTGTACCCAAAAGTTTCTTTTGGGTATCCTATGAAGTTGCACTTCTCCGATTTGGGTTTGAGCTTATTAGGCTGAAGCTTTTTCACATAAGCATCGCAACCCAAAACTTTAAGAAATGACAGCTTAGGTTTCTTGCCAAACCACAGTTCATACGGTGTCGTCTCAACGGATTTAGACGGTGCCCTATTTAAAGTGAATGCAGCTGTCTCTAATGCATAACCCCAAAACGATAGTGGTAAATCGGTAAGAGACATCATAGATCGCACCATATCTAATAAAGTATGGTTACGACGTTCGGACACACCATTACGCTGTGGTGTCCCAGGTGGCGTGAGTTGTGAAACAATTCCACATTGTTTTAAATGAAGGCCAAACTCGTAACTCTAATATTCGCCTCCGCGGTCAGATCGTAGAAACTTTATTTTCTTGTTACGATGATTCTCCACATCACTCTGAAATTCTTTGAACTTTTCAAATGTTTCAGACTTGTGTTTCATCAAGTAGATATACCCATATCTGCTCAAATCATCTGTGAAGGTCAGAATATAATGATACTCGCCGCGAGCCTCTACACTCATCGGACCGCATACATCGGTATGTATTATTTCCAATAAGTCAGCGGCTCGCTCCATTGTTTCGGAGAATGGAGTTTTAGTCATTTTGCCCACGAGGCATGGTTCACAAGCATCAAATAATTCATAATCAAGTGATTCCAAAAGTCCATCCGCATGGAGTTTCTTCATGCGCTTTACACCAATATGACCTAAACGACAGTGCCACAAATATGTTGCACTATCATTATCAACTTTGCATCTTTTGGCATCAATATTATGAATATGTGTATCACCACGATCGAGATTCAACAAAAATAGACCACTCTTCAAGGGTGCATGACCATAAAAGATATTACTCATATAAATAGAACAACGATTATTCTCTAACTTAAATGAATAACCGTCTCGCATTAAACAAGATCCATATATAATGTTCATGCTCAACGTCGGCACAAAATAACAATTATTTAGGTCTAAAACTAATCCAGATATAATGTTCATGCTCACATCGACCTTGGGACCATTCCCGACGCGCATTGTCACCTTGTCTTTAGCCAATCTTTGTTTAATCCGTAGCCCTTGTTTCGAGTTACAAATATGAGCAACCGAACCGGTATCAAATACCCATGCACTAGTACGAGCATTAGTAAGGTACACATCAATAACATGTATATCAAATATACCTTTGTTCACTTTGCCATCCTTCTTATCCGCCAAATACTTGGGGCAGTTCTGATTCCAGTGGCCAGTCCCTTTGCAGTAGAAGCACTCAGTTTCAGGCTTAGGTCCAGACTTGGGCTTCTTCCCGGGAGTGGCAACTTGCTTGCCATTCTTCTTGAAGTTCCCCTTCTTTCCTTTGCCCTTTTTCTTGAAACTAGTGGTCTTGTTAACCATCAACACTTGATGCTCCTTCTTGATTTCTACCTCTGCAGCTTTGAGCATAGCGAAGAGCTCGGGAATTGTCTTATCCATCCCTTGCATATTATAGTTCATCACGAAGCCTTTGTAGCTTGGTGGCAGTGATTGGAGAACTCCATCAATAACACTATCATTTGGAATATTAACTCCCAGCTGAGTCAAGTGGTTATGATACCCAGACATTCTGAGTATGTGTTCACTGATAGAACTGTTCTCCTCCATCTTGCAGCTATAGAACTTGTTGGAGACTTCATATCTCTCAATTCAGGCATTTTCTTGAAATATTAACTTCAACTCCGGGAACATCTCATTTGGTCCATGACGTTCAAAACGTCTTTGAAGTCCCAATTCTAAGCCGTAAAGCATGGCACACTGAACTATCGAGTAGTCATCAGATCAAGCTTGCCAGGCGTTTATAACATCAGCATCTGCTCCTGCATTAGGCCTTTCACCTAGTGGTGCATCAAGGACATAATTCTTCTGTGCAGCAATGAGGATAATCCTCAAGTTATGGACCCAGTCCGTGTAGTTGCTACCATCATCTTTCAACTTAGCTTTCTCTAGGAACGCATTAAAATTCAAGGGAACGGTGGCATGGGCCATTGATCTACAACATAGATATGCAAAAACTATCAGGACTAAGTTCATGATAAATTAAGTTTAGTTAATCATATTACTTAAGAACTCCCACTTAGATAGACATCTCTCAAGTCATCTAAATGATACGTGATCCAAATCAACTAAACCATGTCCGATCATCATCTAAGATGGAGTAGTCTTCAATGGTGAACATCTCTATGTTGATCATATCTACTATATGATTCACGTTAGACCTTTCGGTCTCCAGTGTTCTGAGGCCATGTCTGTACATGCTAGGCTCGTCAAGTTTAATCCGAGTATTCCGCATGTGCAAAATTGTCTTGCACCCATTGTATGTGAGCATAGAGCTTATCACACCCGATCATCACGTGGTGTCTCAGCACGATGAACTATCGCAATGGTGATACCTAGAGAGAACACTTATACCTTGAAATTTTAGTAAGGGATCATCTTATAATGCTACTGCCGTACTAAGCAAAATAAGATGCATAAAAGATAAACATCACATGCAATCAAAATATGTGACATGATATGGCATCATCATCTTGTGCCTTTTATCTCCATCTCCAAAGCACCATCATGATCTCCATTGTCACCGGCTTGAAACCTTGATCTCCATCGAAGCGTCGTGGTCGTCTCGCCAACTATTGCTTCTACAACTATCGCTAATGCATAGTGATAAAGTAAATCAATTACATGGCATTTACATTTCATACAATAAAGCGACAACCATAAGGTTCCTGCCAGTTCCCGATAACTTTTACAAAACATGATCATCTCATACAACAACGTATATCACATCACAACATGCCCCGCAAAAACAAGTTAGACGTCCTATACTTTGTTGTTGCAAGTTTTACGTGGCTGCTACGAGCTTGTAGCAAGAACCGTTCTTACCTACGCATCAAAACCACAATGATGTTTTGTCAAGTTAGTTGTTTTAACCTTCAACAAGGACCGGCTGCAATCAAATTCGATTCAACTAAAGTTGGAGAAACAGACACCCGCCAGCGACCTTTATGCAAAACTAGTTGCATGTTTGTCGGTGGAACCGGTCTCATGAACATGGTCATGTAAGGTTGGTCCAGGCCGCTTCATCAAAAAATACCGCCGAATCAAAATAAGACATTGGTGGTAAGCAGTATGACTATCACTACCACAACTCTTTATGTTTTACTCGTGCATATCATCTATGCATAGACCTAGCTCGGATGCCACTATTGGGGAACGTAGCATGCAATTTCAACAAAATTCCTACGCTCACGCAAGATCTATGTAGGAGATGCATAGCAAAGAGAGGGGGAGAGTGTGTACACGTACCCTCGTAGACCGAAAGCGGAAGCGTTTGACAAGGCGGTTGATGTAGTCGAACTTCTTCTCGTTCCGGACCGATCAAGCACCGAACATATGACACCTCCGAGTTTTGCACATGTTCAGCTCGATGACATCCCTCAAACTCTTGATCCAGCAAAGTGTCAAGGGAGAGTTCCGTCAGCACGATAGCATGGTGACGGTGATGGTGAAGTGATCCACACAGGGCTTTGCCTAAGCACTACGTGAATATGACCGGAGGCATAAACTATGGAGGGGGGGGGGGGGGTGCCGCACACGGCTAGGAATCAATGTTGTGTGTTATAGCGGTGGGGAAGGGAGGGGAGCAGCAAGCGGCACCCCTCCTACTTGGGGCGCCTCCTCCAAGTCGGCCTCCCCCCTTCCATAAGTATCAGAGGGGGAAGGAAAGAGAGGGGGAGGGAAGGAAAAGGGGAGGCCGAATCCTCCCCTTTCATTATCCCTTCCCTCCTTTCCTTCTCCTCCTATTTAGGCCTATATGGGGGTGCACCAGCCCCTTGTGGGCTGGTTTGTTCCTCTCTTGGCCCAATAAGGCCCATATCTTTGCTGGGGGTGCCCGGAACCCCTTCCGGTGACCCAATATGTACCCGGTACCCTCCAGAACACTTCTGATGTCCAAATACTATCGTCCTATATATCAATCTTTACCTCTCGACCATTTAGAGACTCCTCGTCATGTCCGTGATCTCATCCGGGACTTTGAGCAACATTAGGTCAACAAATCACATAACTCATATGATACAAAATAGTCATCGAAAGCGTGCGGACCCTACGGGTTCGAGAACTATGTAGACATGACCGAGACACCTCTCCAGTCAATAACCAACAGTGGAACCTGGATGCTCATATTGGCTCCTACATATTCTACAAAGATCTTTATCGGTCGTACCGTAATGACAACATACGTTCTTCCCTTTGTCATCGGTATGTTACTTGCTCGAGATTCGATCATCGGTATCTTCATACCTAGTTCAATCTCGCTATCGGCAAGTCTCTTTACTCGTTCCGTAATGCGTCACCCCGCAACTAACTCATTAGTCACATTGCTTGAAAGGCTTCTTATGATGTGCATTACCGACAGGGCCCAGAGATACCTCTCCGATACTCGGAGTGACAAATCCTAATCTCAATCTATGCCAACCCAACAAACACCTTCGGAGATACCTGTAGAGCATCTTTATAATCACCTAGTTACGTTGTGACGTTTGATAGCACACAAGGCATTTCTCCGGTATCCGAGAGTTGCATAATCTCATAGTCGAAGTGTCGGGGATATACCCCGCGGTATGACCCGGCCGGATGTATAACCCGGCCGGACTTGGCGACTCACTAATGACCCGCCCTGACTGGACGACTCACTAAGTGACCCGCCCGAGCCTGACGACTTATAGGTGACCTGGCAAGCGGATCAGAGGAGCGACAAGACCCGGGGGCCCAAGAGGTTCAAGGCCCAGAAGGCCGGCTTACGTTATGGTAGGCCGGCTTAAGAGGAAGGAAGCAAGACCCGGACTTGTATTCAACTTGTAAGAAAAGATAGACTAGTCCTAGTCCTACTAGGACTCCACATGTAACCCACCCCTCTAACTTATATAAGGAGGGGCAGGGCTCCCCAAAGAGGGACAAGCAACAAGAAACAATCTCTAGGTCTAGACACAACTAGAGGAGAGCCGGTTTACGGCGACTCCCTCATGAGCATAATGAGACCTAGCCATAAACAGCATGTAGGGTTATTACCGGATGATGTTTCCCGGGGCCCGAAGCTGTCTAAATCCTTGTCTTGTGTTGCGTCTCTCGATTCCGCCCAACCCCTCTCAAGCTACCGCATAGATGCGTTGGCCTCGCGACTAAGTCCTCACACTAAGGACATCTGCCGTGACAATTCCACGACAGTTGGCGCCCACTGTGGGGCCAGACGCACGGTGGTGTTGAGTTCTTGGAGGGATTTTTCTCAAGGATCGAACAGTTAGCAATTTTCCGGCTGAACAAGAACCGGCATGGAAGGATTCATATCAACTGCGATTTCGACAATCAAGGTTGAAGATATTTTTAGCGGTGGTGTGTATGAGATTGAGATCAAGAGGGTTTATAGTTGCATCTCTGCATTGCCACGACTTACGATCTGCCAAGGCTGGTAGGAGATGATTTTGTCTATACACTGATCCGTCCTGAAGTCTACCGAGTCTGACAAGAGATCGGTTTCGTTTAAAACAAAGTCAATGGGATCTGTCCGTCTGCAGAACCATGAGATCGATGGCAGCCAACCACAAAGGAATTATTTAGTTTGGCACGGATTTCAAACAAGACCATCGAATCTACCATATGAAGCTACCGGTACAATACGGATCAGACTTTTTCAGCTTTCACGCAGCCGGGTGGTCAATGGGAAGTCAGATCGGTCTTTTTTGGTGTGTCATTGTAGGAAACGGAGACACCTGGCAAGTTTTTCTGCTGCGTTTTGTCTGAGCCGCCGAGTCGCCTGACACGGATCGTGCGCATCATCTGCTCGTACAACAGGATAAGGACAAGTGTTTTACTTAAGCACACGTGAGGTCTTTAGACCAACCTATTGCATGCATTTGAATCAAGTTGTCATAGTGCCTGAATGATGGAAAAGTCAAAACCTGGTGGATTCCTATGCCTCCTCCACATGAGGCGGTTCAAGTGTTCACGTGAAAAGCACTCAACTAAGAATTTCTTGCTAGAAAATTCCAAAGAAGTACAGCCGGTGTACACACATGGAGAAAGTACAACCACTGTGCCTACGGACAGCCTCGCCTACGAGTCGCCCCGGCCGCCGAGTGGTCTCTGCTGCGGTCGAGGCGTCCCTGCTTTGAGCCGCCCGTGGCCACGGCTGAAGCTCTTGCCTTGGTCGGGTTCGCTTCCACCGAGCCGCTTTCATCATTACGCTTCATCAAATCGCCGTTGCCGCTCCTCGTTGTTATCGGCATCAACCCGGCGTCCGCATCAGGCCGACCCCGAATCACCGTTCTTCGCTTCTGCCTCAACCTGCCATGACCACTATTTTGGGTACCGCTCGAAATTTCGTGATCCCGAGCGGTTACCGCTACCCCACGAAAAACACTCATACCGAGCAAAAAAATTTGAGTTTTTTTGAAAATTTTGAATTCAAACTCTGATCCAGTTAAATAGGGGGCATCTCTGATGTAGCAACAGAACCGGGTGGTGGCGTAGTGGCAAAGGCATGGTCTCTGGAGCTGCCAGTCGTGGGTTCGAGTCTTGAACCTCGCGTTTTCTTTCTTTTTTAAGATTGCAAAAGAAAAAAGCTAAAAGAAAAATTCAAGCAGCGGCCAGGAATCGAACTCGAGACCTGAAAGATCGCGGCAGTGGTTTGTGCGTCTGAACAGGCACTACACTAGGGGAGAATTACTGATCTTGGAGAGTTAAAATACTATCTATATCAAATTCGAATTATTTGAATTCAAAATTTGATTTAAAATTTCGCCCGATTTTTTTCCCGTATTTCGTGGTTACCGTGGTAACCGTGAATTTCGGTGCCCCTCGAGAAAAATGGACCGCTTGGGATCCAAAACCTTGGCCATGACTCGCCGCCCTTGCTGTGGCTGTCCGCGAGCCGTCGTTTTTCTAAAAACCGCTGACGCTCCTTGCCTTCGCGGCCTCGTCATCGCACTGCTTGGACTCGCCATTGCACCTCTGCGTCGCTTTGAACCGCCGTCGCAAGGTTACAACTGTGCTTGAGCCGCCCCCTTTTGTCGTTTGCCTCCGGGCCTCCCCGCGTCGAGTCGCTGCCTGCTTATGCCGCGGAGGCCTCGTCTCCACCGAGTTCTGATCGAACACCGCCGCGTTTGGAGGGCCACCGAACACCACGGGCCGTTTCAAAGTTTGATGGATGGATGGTTATTTGATTGGATGTGAAGGCCATCACTTGGTCAAATTTTGGTCAGATTACCGTGCAGTTACTGCCTACAGAACATACGTCAGGATAAGTCGACCCGCGATAAGCCATTGGCTTTGTAGGAGCCGCTTCCTTCTGCTGTGTGTTGCCGCGGCCTTGAGTCATCGCCAATTCTAAGTCGGTTGTCTCCATTGTCGAGGCTTCGTCATTGTTGAAAGAAAAGTCAAGTTGCCAGGTGTTTAATGACCCAGAGAATGACCCGGAGGGTCTTTGCCTGAACCGCCGGGACTATATTGAATCGTTGGCCTGCCTGAGCCGCCTCTGTCGCGGTGAACGGATCATTCGTCGTCTGAACAAATCAGGTGATATCCATCCAAGTTTGTTTTATTAGCACATTGTTTTTGTCAAAGAACAAATTTATCTTTGCCTTGGTCTGCAATATTGTTTATGCAGGGCAATTATTTATGACAGAAAGTGATATTATACCGCGGAGATGGAGGCACGCCAACAGCTTTTTGCACAGGTGGTCGTCGATACTCAACAGACTCCCGCACCAGCTTACAAAGCCGTGGCTGTCTCTCGCGACCACACCGGCTTACAACAAAGAGGACAACTTGCTCGTCCGCACCGGCTTACAACGCCACGGCCGGTTCATCTGTCTATGCCACCTCTGATGTTACGGTCGTATTTACCGTCCGTCTCTCACGGCCTGGTCTACATCGACACACCGGGCCGCACTTGTCTGGATGAGCTGTTTATTGAGTACGAGCAAGTCACTACTTGGGAAGCCCGGTTTTCTTCCAACAAATTAGAGGCAAGTTATTATATATTATCAGCCGCCGTCTGCACTGGATAGTTCAATGGGCAGGCACACAAGTCGCCGCCACTACAGTTTTGTTAAACTTCAAACGGCCAGTTGGAAGGAACCATTGGCCGAGTTGCTGACATGGCTCATTTATAACCCGCCGCAGCCACCTCAACCTTCTATGGATTCACATCGCGCTATCAATGCCAATGATATACACCTTCTGCTATGGTCAAATATGGAGAATATCAAGCCAACACCTCGAGTCGTCTTGAGACTCGGGGGTTACAATGATATGACTCGGCAAAATTGGCCGGTGTTAGTGAATTCAAGAACTCCGGGTCATTGGAGGGAAGGTAACCCGGTTCCGGAGGCTACCGCTATATTGGTGAACAATTTAAAGGCTGTCAGAAGATTTCCGGCTCAAAATAAGGATTCTGGTTTAAAATCCGGTTCAAGAGACATCTTTCTCCCACAAAGCATTAAAGCTCTCAAATCCGGTTCAAAAGCGAGCCCAGGGTAAATTTGTCCCTCACAAATTTTTGAAGCTCTCAAATCCGGTTCAAAATCCGGCTCAAGGTAAATTTGTCCCTCACAAATTTTTAAAGCTTTCAAATCTGGTTTAAAGTTCCGGTTCAAAAAGCATTAATCTTTCACAAGTTCGAGTTCTCAGAAAAATTAAAGGTTGCCAAAAGAACTTGCTGCCATGATGCGCGGTTCAAACTTGGGTATCCTGCCTTCAGGCTTATCTTATTATGATCACTTGAGGGCTTCCTGTTCATCGGGCATAGCTATCAGTATCCTCTTGATCGGCGTAATGCCAAAAGTTATATGATCACTTGGGGGCTTCCTGTTCAAACATAGGTCGTATTCGAACCAAAGAGAACATAGCTGTCGATACCCTCTTGATCGGCATACTGCCAAACCCACTAGGGGGCTTCTTGATCATATCTGAATCATAGCTTAACCCCTTTGGGTCTGACGTGGGTCGTATTCGAACCAGCGTCATTAAACAACTCTTATGGTCACTTGGGGGCTTCCTGTTCAAACATAGGCCATATTCGAACCAAAGAGAATATAGCTGTCGATACCCACTTGATCGGAATCTCCAAAGCCACTGGGGGCTATGTGATCGTATTCGAATCTTAGCTTAACCCCTTTGGAACGGTTTACTGATCGTATCCGAATCAGAAGCCTCAAAAAGTTTTATTCTATCTCTGGTAAAGTTTATTGCAGCCACAATTACTTAACTTGAGACCTGTTGGGGATTATATCTCAAATATATATAAGTGTTTTATGCTTAACCCGGCTTGACTTTGACTATAAGTTGCCAGCTTATGACAATCATCATCTATGTGGAAGCATTGGCTTCTAAGGATTGGGTTATCACCCTTATTGCACAGGTCATGTAAACCAGCAGTACAAATTCAATATCACAGTGGTTATATGTGAGGTATTATGACCCGCCCTGCGGCAAACCGCCAAGGGTTCTTGTGATCTACTTGTGTGCAGGGTAAGACTACATATGGGTGGTTACCCGCCCTGGCTTTTGACGTTAAGTCGCCAGGGCATATGTTGTTTAAACTCTGTGCAGGATTTGCAGAACTATGACATATAAATGATTAAGTTCATGCTCATTATCAAAGTTGATGCTTCAAAATGATTATCCATTCTGGATTTTTCTCAAAGGCTATAAGCCGCCGGGTTATAAAAATTCCGGCTTACAATGGAGGCGTATTAAATCGCCATCGGCCAAGAGTTGCCGGGTATTTAAACTCCAGTTTTACTTGTCAACCGATGAGATCTTGAATAGCCAACATGGCTGGATTTTTATTATGATTATCAATAACCAGTATTGTGATTGAGGTTTTCAAAGTCGCTTTAGCGCAATGGCTATTATCTTTATCAATGGGCATGATTTATTTTACAATGGAGGAAATAGTCCCGAGTCGCTGCAGGCTTACGACCCGGCACTTGGGGGCTACATTATTCAAGTTGAGTTACATCAAATAAGCAAGTTTCATGTCGCTGCAAGCATGCACCATGACACTTGGGGCCTAATGCAAAGTCATTTTTATTGGCCTTATTGAAGACCCGACTCATCCCATTGTAATGAGCCGGCCCTTGGGGGCTACCAATTGCTCCTGTTAAAATTCAAGGTACATAAGCCTTATTCCATTATATTGAAGGATCCACTGCTCAGTTGGTAAAGCACAAAGCTCTTAACCTTGTGGATATGGGTTCAAGCCCCAGGATGGGAGTTACATCATATGATATTATTTTCAATGAAAAGTCCCAGTTCAGTGTTATCTTACTGAGCCGGCCCTTGGAGGCTACACGTCGCTACTCAGGTATACATGATTATATTTACGAAGTCCCTGCCCATTATTGCATAATGACCCGGCCTTTGGGGGCTACATTGGTTGAAGTTTTTATGAGCATAAGGCAATTACAAGTCCCGGGTTGCTGCAAGCATGACAACCCGACACTTGGGGGCTACATATGAGGAATACTCAGTTCTAACTAGTGATTGAGATGAACAATATGGATTTCTTCAAAGTGGTAATATTTATATTGAATCAAGTCTTAAGTCATCATTTTGATCTGCTCAAGACTTGGGGGCTACAGGTAACACGGATATAAGGAGAAATATTTTCAAATTCTCAGTTTTTGAGCAAATCAGATTGACCCGGCGTCATCAATAATTATGACTCGGCGTTGGCAACAATCGTGACCCGGCGTCTATAAACAGCCATGACCCGGAACCATCAGTTTTTATAACCCGACGATTTTGCAAATCATAGCTTGGCAAGTTCTACATTTTCAAGCCGGCTGAATATCTGTTGAATACTTCAAGACCAATATTTTTGTCAAGTCAGAGCATTGAAGGCCGACTCAAATGGATGCTTTATTTACAATATTTCTGCTACAAGAAAATTGATTATGAAGTTGGTCTATTGACCCGGATTTTCCAGAAGGAGGAGATGACAAGGACTTAAGGATGATCAAGTGCTGGCTTACAAGAATATTTAACCCGGAGTACAACCTGTCAATTTGTTCTTGTGTTTATGTTGCAGATCAGTTTAACATGGATAAATCCAAATTAAACTTGGGGGCTAATGTCGGGGATATACCCCGCGGTATGACCCGGCCGGATGTATAACCCGGCCGGACTTGGCGACTCACTAATGACCCGCCCTGACTGGACGACTCACTAAGTGACCCGCCCAAGCCTGGCGACTTATGGGTGACCTGGCAAGCGGATCAGAGGAGCGACAAGACCCGGGGGCCCAAGAGGTTCAAGGCCCAGAAGGCCGGCTTACGTTATGGTAGGCCGGCTTAAGAGGAAGGAAGCAAGACCCGGACTTGTATGCAACTTGTAAGAAAAGATAGACTAGTCCTAGTCCTACTAGGACTCCACATGTAACCCGCCCCTCTAACTTATATAAGGAGGGGCAGGGCTCCCCAAAGAGGGACAAGCAACAAGAAACAATCTCTAGGGCTAGACACAACTAGAGGAGAGCCGGTTTACGGCGACTCCCTCATGAGCATAATGAGACCTAGCCACAGACAGCATGTAGGGTTATTACCGGATGATGTTTCCCGGGGCCGAAGCTGTCTAAATCCTTGTCTTGTGTTGCGTCTCTCGATTCTGCCCAACACCTCTCAAGCTACCGCATAGATGCGTTGGCATCGCGACTAAGTCCTCACACTAAGGACATCTGCCGTGACAATTCCACGACACGAAGGAATATGTATTTGACATGAAGAAAGCAATAGCAATAAAACTGAACGATCAATATGCTAATCTAACGGATGGGTCTTGTCCATCACATCATTCTCCTAATGATGTGATCCCGTTCATCAAATGACAACTCATGTCTATCGGAAACTTAACCATCTTTGATTAATGAGCTAGTCTAGTAGAGGCTTACTAGGGACACGTTGTTTTGTCTATGTATCAACACATGTATTAAGTTTCCGGTTAATACAATTCTAGCATGAATAATTAAAATTTATCATGATATAAGGAAATATAAAATAACAACTTTATTATTGCCTCGAGGGCATATTTCCTTCAAATGGGCAGGTCCAGAACAAATGATGCAGAGTTTCTTCTTGTTGACAACTAAGCACATCACAGTTATAATCATCCAGTGCAAAGGTCTTTCTTCTGAGTAGATTTCCTGTGTTAACCCAGAGCAACATCTAACAAATACCTTATGCTTTTGTTGACATGAGCTTTTCCAGATCCATTTAAAATGTTGTGGAACCTGTTTGTTTCCAATTAGAACTGAGTATGCCTTGGAGGATGAAAAGACACCATTTCCCCAAATATAACTACAAGTGTCTGTCACATTCAAATAAGCTGACTGTCTGATCTCTAAATAGAGCTCCATATTGATGAATTCATCATGTGCTTGAGTGGTCAATGGCAGATGAAACAAATCTTCAATGTATACTTCATTCACAACCTGATGCACACTGGCTTGGGGATTAATCACAAAAGAGAATAAATGTGGGAAATTCCTTCTCATTAAATTGGAATGCCATAGGTCCTCCCAAAGCAGGGCACTTTCTCCATCTCCAAGATTACATCTAGCCATAGCTTTATACTGGTCAATGAGTGCCAAATTTGCTTTCCACCAGAATGACCCCACTAGATGTTCCCCTGGCATTCGTTCATTGTCATAATATGACTCCCAAATCAGATTTACCCATGGAATGTCATGCCTATTGTAAAATTTGTGCATGTTCTTCATGAGCAGTGCCTTGTTTTGTGTGAAAATGTCCATAAACCCCAGGCCACCCTGATCTTTGGGTCTGCATATAGTGCTCTAGCTACTAATGCTGGTCTTCTATCTTCCAAATCCGGACTTCTCCATAGACAATGCCTTAAGTACTTGATAATCTGGTTTTTAATGGTAATTGGGATATCCAGACAGCACATGAAGAATATAGGTAGGGATGCCAAGACTGATTTGACCAATAATAGTTTACCAGCTTGTGTCATAAAGGTGTCAAGCCCTGCCAAACATTTTGCCACCTTTGTGACCATGGGGAGGCACTGCTCCACTGTAGGCTTCTGCAATCCCAATGGCAACCCCAAGTATGTGAAGGGAAATTGTCCTCTGGCACAATTCATTGTATTTATGAGAATTTGTGCTCTCACTTCCTCAATGTTAATTGGTATCAGGAAATATTTTGCATAATTAACTTTTAGACCAGTAGCAGAAGCAAAAGTATTTAGGAGAGCTTTGAGGCAAATTAGCTGTCTGCCATTAGCTGGCATCAGAACCAAGGTATCATCAACATATTGGACTATGGGGAAATCAGGGCATGAATTGACTTGTAGAGGAGCAGTCATGATGCCCATTCTCATGGCTTTGTTTAGCACAGATTGAAGCAGATCTGTTGCCAGCACAAAAAGCAAGGGGGAGAGTGGATCCCCTTGTGTGAAACCTCTTTTACAGTAGAATTTTTTTCCCTGGAACACCATTAAGCATGACTGCAGATGAGGCAGAATCAAAGAGTGACTGAATCCAACTGATCCATTTTTCTCCAAAACCTTTAGCTCTTAGAGTATCAATGATAGCTTGGTGCTCTATAGTGTCAAATGCCTTTTCAAAATCAAGTTTTAAGACCACCACTTCTTGCCTGGATTTGTAAAATTGGAACAAATACTCATAGGCCCAACCTAGGCAATCTTGAATCACTCTGTCCTTGAGAAAACCATACTGGTTGATATGGATCATTTGTAAGATAGCTTCTTGAAGTCTATTTGCCATAAGCTTGGTAATGATCTTCGAAACACCATTAAGAAGAGAAATGGGTCTGAAATCATTTGGTGATAATGGCACCTCCTTCTTTGGTACTAAAGTTATGAAAGAAGTGTTAATGCTTTCCAGGTTAACCGTTCCCTCATGAAAATCCTAAATTAACTGCCTGACATCCTCACCTATAATTTCACAACATGCATTCAAAATTCATTGTTAAATCCATCAGGACTAGGTGATTTATCTGTGGGGAGATTTTTGACCACCTCATTTATTTCTTCAGCTGTAAAGGGCTCCTCTAGCTCCTGGAAAACAGAAGTAGGTGTTCGTTGCTCAAATAAATTACTAAGGTCAAAATGCATGTTATGCTCTTCTAAATGTCTCAACCTTTTTTAAAGCTTCCCACAAAATTGCAGCTTTGCCTGCATGGTCTCAGTCACTTCAACATTATCCTCATTGTGCAGCATGGCAATTTTGTTATGTTTGTAATTGATTGAGGCCTTAGCATGGAAAAACTTTGTGTTTTCATCACCAAATTTAACTCCCTTTATTTTCCCTCTTTGTTTCCAATAAATCTTCTGATTGTTCAATACCACCAACAGGTATTCTTTGAGTATTGCCCTATAGTTCCCTTCATAATGGCTCAAACTTTTGTATTCCTCAATAAGATCCCAAAAAAGGATGCAGTCATTGATCTCTTGGATGATTTTCTTGAGACATGAAAGATTTTTTGCCCAAATTTTGAGATTTATCCTCAGGTTTTTAAATTTAGCATTGATCTTTTTAGCAGAATCGAATGTTGCATTTTGAACAATATCTTTGAAATCAGAATGTTGCAACCAGTAGTTTTCAAATCTAAACACCTTTGACTTTGGAATAGAAGTGCCCACTTTGATCATGCATGGGAGATGATCAAAAACTGGCTTGGCCATAGGAACAGCTATAGTATCAGGGTATGAGATCCCAAGAAGCTGAGGTAAAGAACCAATCAAGTTTTTCAAGAAGAGGATTTTCTTGCATATTGCTCCAGCTAAACTGTCTCCCTTTAAGTAGTAATTCAATAAGCCCCAAATTGCTAATGGCCTCATTAAATAAAAGTATTTGGTTAACATCACCTCCTGGTTTGTTCCTATCAGTAGGAGATCTGATGAAATTGAAATCCCCCGTAACAATCCAGTCTACATCATTGGGCATTTGAATGTTGCTGAACCATTGTATAAATTCAGGTTTGTCTTCTTGTCTACAAGGTCGATAAATGTTTTTGACAATCCAAGATTGATTGGATAAATTACATGTGAATTTAACAGCCAGTGAGAACTTGTTCCAAAACATCAAATCTCCACTAAAAAGAGCACCATTCCAGGCAATAAGGAGTCCACCAAAAGCACCCACTAAAGGGAGGAAGAGGAACTTTGTAAATCTTTGTGGGCAGAAGTTGTGTATGTAAGTGAGATCAAAATCCTCTCTTTTAGTCTCTTGTAGACAAATAATACCAACTACACTTTCTTCAATCTTTTGCTTAAGTGCAAGCCATTTGTTAGCTGAATTAATTCCCCTAATGTTCCAATTAAGAATACACCAAGATCTATTGTTATTCATAAGAACTATTGTGAGATATGACCACCTCAAGGTCCACCCCTTGAGTCAAAATCCCAGAACTATGATTATCTCTCCCTTTAATAACAAGATCATATAAACATTCAACATTCAACTTCAGCCAATCATCATAGCAAAAGCAAACATGTCCATCATAATAGCATAAATTGTCCATACTTTTAAAGATCTGCTTCGAAGACCCAAGACCATAGAGACTATTACATGCACCACACAAGATCCACATGAGCATAATATATAAAACATCCCAAAAGTTCTGACATCCTAACAACCACAAAAGGTATTTGTGCTGGATCTAGTACTTCATTTTGAAACTTTTGCTTTGTTTGCTTCTCCAGTGGCCTCGGGCACCCTAGCCACCTCCTCTTGATCTTTCTTCCTGGGCTTCTTAGTTAACTTCTCATGCAACTCCTCCTCAACCACCTTACAAAATGATTTTGTGAGTTTTTTTGACTACTTTGAAGTTTGTAATGGGTGGCAAAGCATTGCAAGGTATGCAGATATTGTCATTGCATGAATTTCTCTTAAAGCTATTATTATCCAACTTGATTCTATCACTCCTTCTTACCTTTGTGTCAACCAGAGGGCCTTTACCCCTCCTTTTCCTGGTGCCAGTGTCTTCCAAAACTACATTATGGGGTTTATTGGCCTCCTGTTCCCCTTGGATCTCCCCTTCCTTTTCATTGACAGGTCCCTGTAGACAGCTAGGAGCTTGAGAGACCACACAAGTATCTAGTATATGAAATTCAAGAACATCTTCTAAACCAAAGTTTGGTGTTAAGAGTTGCCGCAAGGAAGATTTTAACATGTGTAGTGTCCATCCAAATTTATCAGGTGTTAACAGAAGGTGCAGAATGAAGTTGAACCAGCTTACAAGGATGTCAATCTTGAAAGTGTGGTCATTGTTGTTAGCTCCTGGAGCAAAGTGCTTTACCTAGAGGTCCAATCCCTCCTATGCAATGAGATGAGCTCCATCAAGCACAGACAAAGCATGGTGTTGAACTAAGGACTCTATACCATGGTTAAGTGAGGAGGATGTTATTTCAAAGTCATCATAAGTACCTTTACTAGCCACTTTGAGAGATTCAGCGAGTGGATTTATAGAGGACTCTGCATTGACTGTCCCCTATCCCTCTTCCACGGTGTCCTTGTTACTGGTAACTGGCATCTCAGAAGCAGAAACATTGCTCAAAGTTTGTTCCACTCCAGAAACCTCTTTATTATTCATGTCCATGGCAAGTTGCTTTACTCCTTCTTCCTGAATTAAAGGATTTTCCAGCTCATCAGTATGAACATGTGGGTTTAGACCTGCTAAGCTCATTCCCTCCACCCTAACAGTATCAGAGTTAACATCTTGGGCTTCAGTAGCAGTGTCAATCCTCATGTCAGCTGAATTATGGGCCTCACTAGGTCCTTCCCATTGCTCCTCTTGCAGACCAGACTCCTCAGTCTCATAGGCCAGAAGAATATTATGCAGTCCTAACCCCAAGGGAGGCTCAGTGTCAGCCTGATCAACTTCGAGAGGCTGATTAACAAGAAGCAGGTTGCTGTGGGACTAATAAAAACCATCTCGGGCGAGCTTGTCTCCGACGCGTGCGCTAGAGTAGGAGCACCTGAGCTCTACCTCGTTCATCAGTGGCAAAGGCACGGACGGCCAAAAGGCTCGGAAATTTTTGGTTGCCCCGGGTAAGATCCAAACAGCCCCTTCCAGCCCCACCCCTCCCGGCACATTCAAATCCCTCATTTGCCGTGAAATTTTGCCATGTGTTGTTGTTTTCAGGGATACTTTGCTGTGTGAAAACAAATTTAAATATGAACAAATAATCGGTGTCTGCAGTCTTTTGCCGGGACACGGTTGGATGGCCTCATAGTAGTAGTGTAGAGTAGTAGGAGTAGTATAGTGGTAGAGTAGAAACCAGTAAGAGTCTCATCTTACACTAATTTTCTTGGAGTCCGTTCTACAACAAGCTATCCTAGGATATGTTACTAGTACCTTCATAGTGGGTACGTACTCCGTCTCGGTGCATTAGGCATCTAATGAAAATCAGATTTTTCCCAAAACTAAGTCGCCCAGCCTTAATTGTTTGCTTGTTTCCCTTCATGCCTCGTTGTTCTTCCCATGCAGCCAGAAAAAAGAAGGTCATGTGAATAGCAATTGATGACTCGCGTTGATGGCTGCATATGTCTAGGCCAATGCATGCACTTTTTTGCTTGGTGCTCGTTGGGCAATCCGAGCAGAAAAAAAGGAGGGGTACTACTACTGCGTGCATGCACAACTCATCGAGGAAGCTAAGGACCAGGCAATTAATTGACGTCCTTAGCAAGATTTTTTAGCAAAAGTTATGGGCTAAACTGGTGCGATGGTTGGCTACTTTCACTGCTTGAGTTTTTCCTTCGCCCACTCACCTCGTGCCTTGGTCGTACTGCACCTTCTAACGTGCCTAATGCACTGGTACAAAGGCAAATTTGCTATGTGTAGTGTCATGCAAAGCTTCATTTATTAGGTTATAGACTCATTTTGTCTTGGTATGTGTAGCTAAGTTACTTAATTTACCTCTCTCCTCATTAACTCATTGCCGCATTAACTCATTGCCACATAGGCAAATTAGCTTAGTTGGAACCGATGTTACTATCCCACTATGGCCAGTCTTATAACTTAGCCAACACGCAGCGGGTGGGGTGAGGGTTTGCTGATAGTCGGTTTGCTCAACAACGGTGCAAGATGTCAGCGAAAATGCAAGACAACACACATCCCTAGCTTGAGCAGCGTGCCAAACCGATCGTGTGGGGGTATCTCTGTCTTGATTTCTTGGTCCACATCATATTTTGTACCAATTTTGACCATAGATTTAACTAACAAAATGTTAATGCATGTCATAAAAAATAACATCATTGAAAACTAGTATGTTCAAAGACAAATCCAACAATATATGAAGAGGACATGCTGTCGGTGTCAAAACCAGCGGATCTCGGGTAGGGGGTCCCGAACTGTGCGTCTAGGTGGATGGTAACAGGAGACAAGGGACACAATGTTTTTACCCAGGTTCGGGCCCTCTCGATGGAGGTAAAACCCTACTCCTACTTGATTGATATTGATGATATGGGTAGTACAAGAGTGGATCTACCACGAGATCAAGGAGGCTAAACCCTAGAAGCTAGCCTATGGTATGATTGTTGTAATGGTTGTGTTGTCCTACGGACTAAAACCCTCCGGTTTATATAGACATCGGAGAGGGCTAGGGTTACACAGAGTCGGTTACAATGGTAGGAGATCTACATATCCGTATCGCCAAGCTTGCCTTCCACGCCAAGGAAAGTCCCATCCGGACACGGGACGAAGTCTTCAATCTTGTATCTTCATAGTCTTGGAGTCCGGCCGATGATGATAGTCCGGCTATCCGGACACCCCCTAGTCCAGGACTCCCTCAGTAGCCCCCGAACCAGGCTTCAATGACGATAAGTCCAGCGCGTATATAGTCTTCGGCGTTGCAAGGCGGGTTCTCCTTTAAGTTCCATGTACCTGCCAAACAGTGTCTGGCTTCCTTATCAATGTTGCGCTTCTTGGCTTCCACGCCCAATAATGGCCTTCTTCCACGCGTCGCACGAATGCGAAAAGCCAGTGTATCTTTTATGCTTTACCCCCTAGCTGCGCAAATAATCTGCCTATAAGAGAGGCAAGAATCTAGATCCAAATCACACCATCTTCCTTCCGCGAGTACTCATTGGAGCGCTTCTGACCAAAAATCCATTCCATCATGGACCGTCGACGCGGCTCCTCCTCTCGCGCTCCCAGCCCTCTGCCAGGAGATTGGAGGAGATGTTCGGTCCCGCACAACGAGCTGGTGACGCTCCAAGCGGAGGGATATCTCCCTCCGGCCTTCATGGTTCCGGTTCGAGCCGGGCTGGCCACCTACAAAGGTGGGAAGCAAGCAGAGGCTACCCCGAGTCCCAACAAAGGGGAGCGGGTATGCTTCGTCCCCTATCTGATAAGGGGGCTCGGATTTCCTATACATCCGTTCGTCCGCGGGCTGCTGGAGTTCTACGGACTCCAGCTCCATCACCTCACGCCCGCCTCTATTCTGCATATCGCGGGTTACGTAGCTCTTTGCGAGCTATTTCTGGGCGTCGAGCCCCATTTTGCGCTGTGGAAGAGGTTGTTCTGCCTTGTACCCCGCTCTCACGAGGGGTCCATATATCAAGTGGGCGGTGCCGAAATATGGCGCATCGCCGGGACCGGATATCCATCCGGAACCCCTAAGAAGGCGTCCGAAGACTGGCCTTCAGAATGGTTTTATGTAGAAGACGCTCCGCTGCCGGACCCTGTTCGGATCGACCTCCCAGAGTTCAGTAATGCTCCTCTTAAGAAACGCCTGAGCTGGCGCCCACGGAGCCCCCAGCTGGAGGAAGACAAGAGCGTCCATTTTTTGATGGGCCGGATAAGGTTACGGGCCCATTCCGGATTGACCATGATTGGAGTCATGGCAACGTGCATTATGCGGGGGGTGCAGCCGCTGCAATACAGGGGCCACCCTATGTGGGATTTCAACGGGGAGGACGATGCCACTCGTTATGGTCGCAAAGGGCCGAGATCGGCCGAAGACCTGGTGACGATCCTGTCCGGCCTGTACAAGGGGGAGAAGGAGGATTTCCTCCAGACAAGCCCGTTGAATGGGTTCTCCATGAATAACCCTCGGCGTTGGGTAAGCGAACACTTTGTGTGTCCGACCCATGCTTTCAAAGTTTAAGTTTCTTACATTATGCTTTCGACGCAGGAGCTGCGTCGGGATGTGGAGGGCATGCATAGTCCAGCTCCGCAACCCGAGGATCCAGAGAGATCCCAAGATCCAGCCTCCGAAGAGGACCCGGACATAAAGGTGGAGCTAATCGACGGGGTGTTCCACCAACTCAGCATGGATAATGCTTTAGTCGCCATTACGGCTGACTACCCCGGCCTATATCCGGCTTCCCAGGTGATTGTGACCGAAGTCCTGACACCATTATTTCTTCCTTGCTCATTTCTGACCACCGTATACGATGGTGTTTTGCAGGAGGCGCCTTCAAGGCGGGAAGCCGAGCCCGCGGCGGCTGACCAACAAGGGTCAGTCCGGCCCAGTAGGCGGAAGAGGAGCGCGGCGCGGATCAAAACATCGCCACAACGGTATAGCTCACGGTTTGTTATTTAGAACAACGTTCCTAGGAAGTGTTTGAATGCTCATGACTTTTGCAGGAGAAAAAGCGCCCGCCGGACTGCGGGCGTAGAGGTTGCCAACCCAGCCTCTACCAGCCAGGCTCCAACACCTGGTCTGGAGGGGGAGGCGAGCGCAAGGCGCGAGCCGGATACTCCTCCAACGGAGGATGCCGACAGACTGTCCGCCACCAGGTCTGAGGTGGAGAGCGCCATGAACCATAGGCGCCGCCGGACAGTTTTTCGTGACGCGTGCTTCTCCCCCGAGGCGTTGAATGCCTTTAACGCGGGGGACACGCACCTCCGTGCTGCTCAAGATGGTTTGACCAGAGCCACGGAGCAGTATGTAAAGGACATACGGGTAAGAGATTTTAATAGTTGTATATGCCAGTAGCCCCCGAGACTTAAAGTAGTTGGGATAACTGATTTAAGGATCATTTGATATGCAGGATCTTACAGAGAAGAATACCCGATTGTCCCAGGAGCTACAATAGTGCAAGGCCCAACTTGAGGCCACGCTAGCTGCCGTAGGAGGAAACACAGAGACTCCTCCTGGTAACACATTATTTCAAAAAGATAATCAGCATGCGACGTGCGTGTAAGTCTAACAATGACATTGCAGGTGTTACCGGACAGGATCCGGACAGGCAAGAATTACTGCGCCAGCTGAAGGCCGGCGAGAGGGTGCTGACAAGGGTGTAGCAGGAAAGGAACAAGCTTCAGGATGCCCACGCCCAGCTTGGAGAAGAGCTGAAAGGTGTTCGGGCCGAGCTGTCTGGCTCCGTTAAGGAGAATCAGCGGCTTCGTCGCGGCATCTATAGTAAGTGCTTGAGCGAACTCCTTTGAAAAGAAGAGTTCGACGAAGAAGTCAATTGACAAAAATATGTCTGCAGGTTTACTCACAGGTCACCCTGCGGAGGAGATGCCCGTATCAATGAGTGATCAACTTCCCGAGCTGGTGCAACTGCTCGAACGAGTTCGGCAGGCAATGAGCGGCGTCGTCCAGGCCTTATGGCCGTCCCTCTCCCTACCCGAGGGCCTTGGAGAGCTTGCGGAGAAGCTTCAGGGAGCGCGGCAGCGCTTCCGTTTATGGAAGATTTCGGCCTGCCGCCAAGGTGCCAGGGAGGCCTGGGCCATGGTGAAGAAGCGGTACAAGAAGGCGGATCCCAACCACATGGCCGAGGTCGGATCTGTGGGGCCCGATGGGAAGGAGATCCCTGTGAGTTTAGTATACAGCCAAGTAGAGTTGGCCGCTAAATTTTCCCAACGAGACTGTAAATTAGACAGCCTGTTAGACGGGATTGAGGAGGAATACAGTCAGTCGATTTGACAATGTATTTTAAAATGACATGTAAAATGCCTTCTAGCCGGATTGTAGATCGTTTGTCTTTGCCGACCTTTTTGCTTCAACCTCGGGACCCTAGAGTCCGGAGTGTGTCCGAATACCTTCTCGGTTAAGAAACAACTGGGGCATGCATGGAGACCAGGCGTAGGGGTCATTAGTGCTTTATCAGACAAGTGCCCAACTAGTTATGTTATATTACATGGTTAGTAAGAAACATCTTCCAGGGAGAATAGTTCCATTAAGGGTTCCTTTCCCTGGGAGGCATGCCCTAAAGTGCATGTCCGGACTGTGAAAAGAGCAGGAAAACATCTGGGGGCAGACAAATAAATAGGTAAAAAAATCATCTTTCAAGTCACCGACCGAATATTCCCTTAAGAACGCTAGCTTTCGGCTTCACCCAGTCTGAGGTACACATCCGGCTGACCCGGCAGTAACAATCGCAGTGTTGCTCCCTTTACCTCCTAGCCGAACAATCAGGAACGTAGGGGTAAGCACAGGAGCCAGGCAACCCAGCTTGGCCAAAACTTAAGTCATATCGATGCATATAATGGTGAATAAAAGGTACACGTGGAAGTTTGACACGTGTGCTGGGCATGAAGCCCTTATAATTAAGCTTCTAGTAAAGAAGCCCCCAGGTATAATGAGTGCGGATAGCACATCAATTGTGTGCGAACAATGCGCAAGTAGGCCTTTTAGGGCTTTTATGAATAGGGGTGAGAGAAAAAAGAGAAACAAAAGACAGCTGAAGTGTAAAAATTTGGACGGGGGAAGGGGACGAACTCTTAGCCCGGCGCTAGGCATAGAATCTTCGGAGGCGGGCTGCGTTCCATGGGTTCGGCTCGAGTCGGTTGCCCGACGCATTTCGCAGACGGTACGCTCCGCCGGTAAAGACTTGATCGATAATGAAGGGGCCTTCCCATTTGGGCTTGAGCTTGTCCTTTTTCTTGTCCGGCAGGCGTAGAACTAGTTCGCCGACATTGTAAGTCTTAGCCCGTGCTTCTCTGCTTTGGTATCTTCGAGCCTGCTGCTGATAGAATGCAGAACGAGCCTTTGCGATGTCGCGTTCTTCCTCCAATGCGTCCAAACTGTCCTACCGATCCAGCTCGGCTTCTCTTTCTTCATACATGCGCACTCGAGGTGAGTCATGGATAATGTCGCAGGGCAAAACTGCCTCTGCGCCGTATACCATAAAAATGGTGTGAATCCGGTAGTACGGTTGGGCGTTGTCCGCAGCCCCCAGAGTACGGAGTCGAGCTCCTCTACCCAGTGCGTGTTAGATTTCGTGAGGGACCGCACTAGTCTGGGTTTGATGCCGCTCATTATTAGACCATTTGCTCGTTCCACTTGACCGTTGGTTTGAGGATGATAGACTGAAGCGTAGTCGAGCTTAATGCCCATATTTTTGCACCATAATTTAACCTCATCGGCCGTGAAGTTCGTGGCGTTATCGGTAATGATGCTATGGGGGACGCCATAATGGTGTACTACCCCGGATATGAAGTCTAATACTGGTCCGGACTCTGCCGGTTTAACTGGCTTGGCCTCTATCCATTTGGTGAATTTGTCCACCATGACCAATAGGTACCTTTGCTTGTGGGTTCCCCCTTTAAGGGGTCCAACCATGTCAAGCCCCCAGACTGCGAACGACCAGGTAATGGGTATAGTTTTGAGGGCGGTGGGTGGCATATGGCTGTGATTAGCAAAGAGATGACAACCGACGCATCTTTGGACTAAGTCCTGAGCATCTGCCCGGGCCGTCAGCCAATAAAATCCTGTACGGAATGCCTTTCCTACAAGGGCCCGAGCTGCGGCGTGGTGTCCACCTAGTCCGGCATGAATTTCAGCCAGAAGGTTTCGCCCTTCCTCTTCGGAGATACACCTTTGAAGGACTCCGGTTGTGCTTTTCTTATAGAGTTCTCCCTCATGGACCTTGTAGGCTTTAGATCGCCGAACTATGCAGTGGGCCTCATTTTGGTCTTCGGGAAGTTCCTGCCTAAGCAAGTAGGCTAGGAATGGCTCTGTCCAC
Organism: Triticum aestivum; assembly: GCF_018294505.1. NCBI lineage: Eukaryota > Viridiplantae > Streptophyta > Magnoliopsida > Poales > Poaceae > Triticum > Triticum aestivum. Next base: position 285,563,260 of record NC_057795.1, on the reverse strand, counting down.
GGGGCTATTACTGCCATTATTTCGTGGGCTGAAGTTGTTATTTCATTGGCTGAATCGCCGATTATGTCAGATTGTTCTGTGTCGGTTGGTGCGGCTGCTTCCGGTTTGTTATTTCCGAACTCCTCTTCCCATAGTACGGATGGCTTAAAGAGCCGTTCCAGGAAGATGTTTGGAGGGACAGCGTCACATTTTGCGCCGATGCGTGCCAATACGTCGGCTGCTTGGTTATTATCCCGGGCTACGTGGTGTAATTCAAGTCCTTCGAATCGAGCTGACATTTTGAGGACAGCATTACGATAGGTTGCCATTTTCGGATCCTTGGCGTCAAAGTCTCCATTTACTTGGGATATTGCGAGATTTGAATCCCCGCGCACCTCTAGGCGTTGAATGCCCTTGGAGATTGCCATCCAGAGGCCATGTAAGAGGGCCTCGTATTCGGCTGCATTGTTGGAGTCCGTGTACATTATCTAAAGTACGTATTGGACCGTGTCCCCGGTTGGGGACATCAATACGACGCCAGCCCCCAATCCGGCCAACATTTTGGAGCCGTCGAAGTGCATAATCCAATTGGAGTATGCGCCGTATCTTTAGGGAGTTCGGCTTCAGTCCACTCAGCAACAAAGTTAGCCAAAACTTGCAACTTTATAGCTCGCCGAGGTTTGTAAGTTATATCGAATGGTAAGAGCTCGATGGCCCATTTTGCAATCCTGCCCGTCACGTCGCGGTTGTTTATAATGTCGTTGAGGGGTACTTCGGAGGCCACTGTTATCGAACACTCTTGAAAGTAGTGTCGGAGCTTCCGGGATGCCATGAACACCGCATATGCTATCTTTTGGTAGTGCGGGTAACGGGACTTGCAGGGAGTTAAGACAGTGGATACGTAGTACACTGGTTTTTGAAGAGGGAATTTATGCCCTTCTGTCTCTCGTTCGACAACGAGTACCGCACTTACAACTTGATGTGTTGCCGCGATGTATAACAACATTGGTTCGCCCAGGTTAGGCACAGCTAGGACCGGATTTGTTGTTGCTACTTGGTAGACTTCGGCGAGGCTGCGGATTGTTCGTTTCCGCATAGTATTTGATGCGAAGGTTCCGAAGACTGTTGATACCGTACCGATATTGTTGGAGTGGTTTTCCGGGGCTAGAAGCTCCTCGCCACTTTTGGCCACCTGCCGCAATATCCAACATGCTTGAAGGCTATGTGTTGGGGTGGCGCCCTCTGTACTGTGAATTTTACAGGGTCCGCTAACCCATCCCTCCAGTACGGTTCCGTGCCCTTTATGGGGTTTTGCTTTTTGGTTTTTGAACCTGGTGCCTGAGTGTAATGCACCCTTTTGTTGCGGACTAGGGTTGTATTCGGGGCCGGATTGTCCCAAAACTTAGTTTCGGTTTTCCGGAAACTCTCCATCGCACAGTACTTTCGTACTATGGACGCTAGGTCGGCGAAGCGTGTAATTTCACGACGGCTGACGGCATTCAAGATTCCCTTGTCCGTGCAATTATTGCAAAAAATTGAGATTGTGTTTTCCTCTCGGCAGTCCTTTATCCTGTCCATAACCAGGAGGAATCTGGCCCAGTAATGATGTACTGTTTCAGCGGGCTCTTGCCGGATTAGAGATAGATCGCATATGTCTGGGCGGGTGGGTGGAATTGAGTCCAGAACCCTACCCATCTCGAGGCTCAAGGGCCGAGAAGTTTCCGAATTTGGAAGCTTGGAACGTGAAACATTATCCAACGAGTCCGGTCCGATGCCTGACTTTAGGTTCAGCGCTTGATCGAAGTCCGTTCCTCCGCGGGAATCCGGCATGGAGGGTTCGGAAGCCCGGACATGACTATTTTTCAATATAGGAGAAGAGTCTCCGCGTTGTTCCTCTACCACCACGACATGGTGGGTAACCTGGGGAGAGTTAATCTCTCTCAGATCGGTTTTAAGCCCAATCTGATTGTAGTTTGTAGCGACTCCCAGGGCGGCGGTGCGATCCAAGAGTTCGTTTACGGACGAGAGCTCTGTTGGATCCAGCTGTTCGGCAAATTCCGAGTTGACGTGAAGATTGCTTTTGATGAATCGAGAGGTCATCGTCGAAGCGGTGGCCGAACAGGCGGTCATGAGAAAACCACCCAACCGGATAGTTTGGCCGGCGGCCAAGGCTCCTTTGGCGAAGATACCGTCTTTGAAGACGGGAAGTGGCATCCTTCCTATTGGTGACGGCACAGAGGAACTCTCAATGAAAGCACCAATGTCGGTGTCAAAACCGGCGGATCTCGGGTAGGGGGTCCCGAACTGTGCGTCTAGGCGGATGGTAACAGGAGACAAGGGACACGATGTTTTTACCCAGGTTCGGGCCCTCTCGATGGAGGTAAAACCCTACTCCTGCTTGATTGATATTGATGATATGGGTAGTACAAGAGTGGATCTACCACGAGATCAAGGAGGCTAAACCCTAGAAGCTAGCCTATGGTATGATTGTTGTAATGGTTGTGTTGTCCTACGGACTAAAACCCTCCGGTTTATATAGACACCGGAGAGGGCTAGGGTTACACAGAGTCGGTTACAATGGTAGGAGATCTACATATCCGTATCGCCAAGCTTGCCTTCCACGCCAAGGAAAGTCCCATCCAGACACGGGACGAAGTCTTCAATCTTGTATCTTCATAGTCTTGGACTCCGGCCGATGATGATAGTCTGGCTATCCGGACACCCCCTAGTCCAGGACTCCCTCACATGCATTAACATTTTTTATGACATGCTAGTTTTCAATGATATTATTTTTTATGACATGCATTAACATTTTGATAGTTAAATCTTTGGTCAAAATTTGACACAAAATACAAAGAGGACCAATAAACCAGGACGGATGTAAGTAGTCAACACCATGTGAGCTAGTAGTTGTAGTGATCTGAAAGGGCCCACTTAAATAAACAAACAAAGAAAGAAAGGGTACAATACACATTCAATCATTTCATAACATCTTTCTCTCGCTCTATTTGTCGAACAGAATATGCCAAAGTCCCCCGCCTACCGCGCGGGAAAAGACCCGCCCTCGCATTTTTTAGTTAGGGTTCGTATCGATGGATCATGTGAAGCAGCAGAAACCAAGCCGTGTTATCTACTCCTCTATTGTAAGAGTGAGATGCTCACTTTCATAAATGTTCTACTTTGTTTTGCCGACATGTGGGACACAGCAACCGGGTCCACGTGTCATGCACCAAGTGTTGGGAATCGTTGCATGGAAAACAAAAATTTTCTACGCACACACACTGATCTATCCATGGAGCTGCATAGCAATGAGAGGGAGAGTGTGCCCACGTACCCATGTAGACCATAAGCGGAAGTGTTTCTCAATGCAGTTGATGTAGTCAAACTTCTTCGCGCTTCAACCGATCAAGTACCGAACGCACGACACCTCCGCGTTCTGCACACGTTCAGCTCGGTGACGTCCCTCACCTTCTTGATCCAGCAAGACGTCGAGGTAGTAGATGAGTTCCATCAGCACAACGGCGTGGTGACGGTGATGGTGAAGTGATTCTCGCAGCCTAAGCACTATGAAAATATGATCAAGGGAGTAAACGGTGGACGGGGGCGCCGCACATGGCTGAGACAATGTTGTGTGTCCTTGTGTGGCGCCCCCTACCCATGTATATATAGGTGGGAGGGGAGGAGGCAGCCCGTAGGGCGCCCCAAGAGACTTGGCGGCAACCCTAGGGCTGCTACCTTGCTCATCGCCTCCCCTTTCCTTGTAATAAGATGGGGGAGGAAAGAGAGGGGAGAGGGAAGGAAGGGGGAGTCCTACTCCAGACTTTCCTTTCCCTACCCTCTTTCCTTCTCCTCCTCATAGGGCCGACCTTTATAGGGCGCACCAGCCCCTTGTGGCCTGGTGTGTTCCCTCTCTTGGCCCATAATGCCCATATCTTTGCTGGGGGTGCCCGAAACTCCTTTCCGGTGACCCAATAAGTACCCGGTACGCTCCGAAACACTTCCAATGTCTGAATATCATTGTCCTTGCTACCTCTTGAGCACTGCGTTGGTTTTCCCTTGAAGAGGAAAGGGTGATGCAGCAAAGTAAGTATTCCCCTCAGTTTTGAGAACCAAGGTATCAATCCAGTAGGAGGCTACACGCAAATCCCTCGTACCTACACAAACAAATAAGAACCTTGCAACCAACCCTTCACGGCCACTTGCAAAAGTGAGATCTGATAGAGATAATAATAAGATAAATATTTTTGGTATTTTTATGATATAGATTGGAAAGTAAAGATTGCAAAATAAAATAGATTGGAAACTTATATGATGGAAAATAGACCCGAGGGCCATAGGTTTCACTAGTGACTTCTCTCAAGATAACATAAGTATTATGGTGGGTGAACAAATTACTATCAAGCAATTGATAGAAAAGTGATTATATCTAGGCATGATCATGTATATAGGCATCATGTCCATGACAAGTAGATTGAAATGATTCTGGATCTACTACTATTACTCCACACATCGACCGCTATCCAACATGCATCTAGAGTATTAAGTTCATAAGAATAGAGTAACACATTAGGCAAGATGACATGATGTAGAGGGATAAACTCAAGCAATATGATATAAACCCCATCTTTTTATCCTTGATGGCAACAATACAATACGTGCCTTGCTGCCCCTACTATTACTAGGAAAGGATACCGCAAGATTGAACCCAAAGCTAAGCACTTCTCCAATTGCAAGAAAGATCAATCTAGTAGGCCAAACCAAACTGATAATTCGAAGAGACTTGCAAAGATAACAAATCATACATAAAAGAATTTAGAGGAGATTCAAATATTGTTCATAGATAATCTTGATCATAAACCCACAATTCATCGGATCTCAACAAACACACCGCAAAAAGAATTACATCAAATAGATCTCCAAGAAGATCGAGAGAACTTTGTATTGAGATTCAAAGAGAGAGAAGAAGCCATCTAGATAATAACTATGGACCCGAAGGTCTGTGGTAAACTACTCACAATTCATCAGAGAGGCTCTGGTGTTGATGTAGAAGCCCTCCATGATCGGTTCCCCCTCCGGCGGAGCGCCGGAAAAGGCCCCAAGATGGGATCTCACGGGTACAGAAGGTTGCGGCGGTGGAAATAGGGTTTCGTGGTGCTCCTGGATGTTTTCAGGGTATATGAGTATATATAGGCAAGGGAAGTCGGTCAGGGGAGCCACGAGGGGCCCACGAGGGTGGGGGGAGCGCCAACCCCCCGGGCGCACCCTCCTACCTCGTGGCCGCCACGTTCGTTTCTTGACGTCCAGTCCAAGTCTCCTGGATTGCGTCTGTTCCAAAAATAACTCTCCTGAAGGTTTCATTCCGTTTGGACTCCGTTTGATATTCCTTTTCTGCGAAACACTGAAATAGGCAAAAAACAACAATTTGGGCTGGGCCTTCGGTTAATAGGTTAGTCCCAAAAATAATATAAAAGTGTATAGTAAAGCCCATTAAACATCCAAAACATATAATATAATAGCATGGAACAATAAAAAATTATAAATACGTTGGAGACGTATCAAGCATCCCCAAGCTTAATTCCTGCTCGTCCTCGAGTAGGTAAATGATAAAAAACAGAATTTTTGATGTGGAATGCTACCTAGAATATTTCTCAAAGTAATTTTCTTTATTGTGGCATGAATGTTCAGATCCAAAAGATTCAAGATAAAAGTTTAATATTGACATAAAAATAGTAATACTTCAAGCATACTAACAAAGTAATCATGTCTTATCAAAATAACGTAGCCAAAGAAAGCTTATCCCTACAATATCATATAGTTAGGCCATGCTTCATTTTCATCACACAAAATGCTCCCATCATGCACAACCCCGGTTTCAGCCAAGCAATTGGTTCATACTTTTTAACGCGTTTCAGCTTTTTCAACCCTCACGCAATACATGAGCGTGAGCCATGGATATAGCACTATCGGTGGAGTAGAGTATGATGATAGGGATTGTGTGAGAAGACAAAAAGCGAGAAAGTCTCACATTGACGTGGCTAATCAACGGGATATGGAGATGCCCATCAATTGATGTCAATGCGAGGAGTAGGGATTGCCATGCAACGGATGCACTAGAGCTATAAATGTATGAAAGCTCATCAAAAGAAACTAAGTGGGTGTGTATCCAACTTGCTTGCTCACGAAGACCTAGGGAATTTTGAGGAAGCCCATCATTGGAATATACAAGCCAAGTTCTATAATGAAAAATTCCCACTAGTATGTAAAAGTGACAACATAGGAGACTCTCTATCATGAAGATCATAGTGCTACTTTGAAGCACAAGTGTGGAGAAAGGATAGTAACATTGTCCCTTCTCTCTTTTTCTCTCATTTTTTTTCTTTTTTTCTTTCTTCTTTTATTTTGGTGGGCTTCTTTGGCCTCTTTTTTTATTTGTGCTTTTTTGGCCTCTTTTATTTTTCATAAAGTCCGGAGTCTCATCCCGACTTGTGGGGGAATCATAGTCTCCATCATCCTTTCCTCACTTGGGACAATGCTCTAATAATGAAGATCATCACACTTCTATTTTATTTACAACTCAAGAATTACAACTCAATGCTTAAAACAAAATACGACTCTATGTGAATGCCTCTAGCGGTGTACCGGGATATGCAATGAATCAAGAGCGACATGTATGAAAGAATTATAAAGGTGGCTTTGCCACAAATACGATGTCAACTACATGATCATGCAAAAGCAATATGACAATGATGGAGCGTGTCATAATAAACGGAATGGTGGAAAGTTGCATGGCAATATATCTCGGAATGGCTATGGAAATGCCATAATAGGTAGGTATGGTGGCTGTTTTGAGGAAGATATAAGGAGATTTATGTGTGATAGAGCGTATCATATCACGGGGTTTGGATGCACCGGTGAAGTTTGCACCAACTCTCAAGGTGAGAAAGGGCAATGCACGGTACCATAGAGGCTAGCAAATTGTGGAAGGGTAAGAGTGCGTATAATCCATGGACTCATATTAGTCATAAAGAACTCATATACTGATTGCAAAAGTTTATTATCCCTCGAAGCAAAGTACTACACATGCTCCTAGGGGAAGGGTTGGTAGGAGTTAACCATCGCGCGATCCCGACTTCCACTCATAAGGAAGGCAATCAAAAGAACACCCCATGCCTCCAATTTGTCACACAACGTTCACCATACGTGCATGCTATGTGACTTGCCAACTTTAATAAAAGTATTTTTCAATTTCATAATTACCCAACTAGCATGACTCTAACATTACCACCTTTCTCAAAACAATTATCAAGTATCAAATTTCTCATAGTATTCAATGCACTTTATATGATAGTTTTTATTAAACCCAACTTTGATGCCCATCATATTAGGACCAATTTTATAACCAAAGCAAATACCATGCTGTTCTAAAAGACTCTCAAAATAATGTAAGTGAAGCACATAGAGTATTCTAATAAATTCCGATTCATGTGTGTCTCTCCAAAAGGTGTGTACAACAAGGATGATTGTGGTAAACTAAAAATCAAAGACTCATATCATACAAGACACTCCAAGCAAAACACATATCATGTGGTGAATAAAAATATAGCATCAAGTAAAGTTACCGATGGACGAAGAGGAAAGAGGGGATGCCTTCCAGGGCATCCCCAAGCTTAGGCTTTTGGTTGTCCTTGAATTTTACCTTGGGGTGCCTTGGTCATCCCCAATCTTAGGCTCTTGCCACTCCTTATTCCATAATCCATCAAATCTTTACCCAAAACTTGAAAACTTCACAACACAAAACTCAACAGAAAATCTCATGAGCTCCGTTAGTGCAAGAAAGCAAACCACCACTTTAAGTTACTGTAATGAACTCAATATTTATTTATATTGGTGTTAAACCTACTGTATTCCAACTTCTCTATGGTTCATACCCCCCGATACTAGCCATAGATTCATCAAAATAAGCAAACAACACACGAAAAACAGAATCTGTCAAAAACAGAACAGCCTGTAGTAATCTGTAACTTTCGAATACTTCTGGAACCCTAACAATCCTACAAAAATTGGAAGTCCTAGGAAATTTTTCTATTAATCTTCTGAAAAAAGAATCAACTGAAAAGTATGTTTCTTTGATTTATTAAAATTATTCTCGTGCGCGAAGAAGTTTCTGTTTTTCAGCAAGATCAGATTAACTATCACCCAAGATGATCCTATAGGTTCTACTTGGCACAAACACTAACTAAAACATAAAACCACATCTAACCAGAGGGTAGATGAATCATTTATTACTAAACAGGAGGAAAAAGTAAAGAACAAAAATAAAATTGGGTTGCTTCCCAACAAGCGCTATCGTTTAACGCCCCTAGCTAGGCATTGATTTCAACGATGCCCACACGAAAGATAATAATTGAAACACAAAGAGAGCATCATAAAACATGTGACAAACACATTTAAGTCTAACATACTTCCTATGCATAGGCATTTTATAAGCAAACAAATTATTAAGACAGGCAAAAACTAGCTTATGCAAGGAAGAAGAAAGAGACAATAGCAATCTCAACATGAAGATAGGTAATTTAGTAACATGAAAATTTCTACGACCATATTTTCCTCTCTCATAATAATGGGATCATAAGGTCATGTAGGATCATAATAATAGTGAGAGACAAAATAGTGGGATTATCATTAACTAAAGTCATGACCTCTCCGAACCCACTTTTATCCAAAATTTCATAAGATTGATCAAAATCCAAATATGTGGGATCTAAAGTTGACACTCTTCCAAACCCACTTTCAATAATATTGCAAACACTATTATCAATCTCATATTCGTCATGGGTCTTAAATAAATTTTTAAGATCATAAGAAGAATCACCCCAATCATGTCCGTGACAACTAAGAAGATCATAAGAAGATCACGTCCGTGACAAGTAGATCGAAACGATTCTGCATCTACTACTATTACTCCACACATCGCCCGCTATCCGGCATGCATCTAGAGTATTAAGTTCATAAGAACAGAGTAACGCATTAGGCAAGATGACATGATGTAGAGAGATAAACTCAAGCAATATGGTATAAACCCCATCTTTTTATCCTCGATGGCAACAATACAATGCGTGCCTTGCTGCCCCTACTGTCACTGGGAAAGGACACCGCAAGATTGAACCCAAATCTAAGCACTTCTCCCATTGCAAGAAAGATCAATAACTGATAATTCAAAGAGACTTGCAAAGATAACAAATCATACATAAAAGAATTCAGAGGAGATTCAATATTGTTCATAGATAATCTTGATCATAAACCCACAATTCATCGGATCTCGACAAACACACCGCAAAAAGAATTACATTGAATAGATCTCCAAGAAGATCGAGGAGAACTTTGTATTGAGATTCGAAGATAGAGAAGAAGCCATCTAGCTAATAACTATGGACCCGAAGGTCTGTGGTAAACTACTCATAATTCATCAGAGAGGCTATGGTATTGATGTAGAAGCCCTCCATGATCAATTCCTCCTCCGGTGGAGCGCCGGAAAAGGCCCCAAGATGGGATATCACGGGTACAGAAGGTTGCGGCGGTGGAAATAGGGTTTCGTGGTGCTCCTGGACGTTTTCAGGGTATATGAGTATATATAGGCGAAGGAAGTCGGTCAGGGGAGCCACGGGGGGCCCACGAGGGTGGGAGGCGCGCCTACCCCCCCTCGGCGTGCCCTCCTACCTCGTGGCCGCCTCATTCGTTTCTTGAAGTCCACTCCAAGTCTCCTGGATTGTGTTTGTTCCAAAAATAACTCCCCCGAAGGTTTCATTCCGTTTGGACTCCGTTTGATATTCTGTTTCTGCGAAACACTGAAATAGGCAAAAAAACAGCAATTTGGGCTGGGCCTCCGGTTAATAGGTTAGTCCCAAAAATAATATAAAAGTGTATAGTAAAGCCCATGAAACATCCAAAACAAATAATATAATAGCATGGAACAATCAAAAATTATAGATACGTTGGAGACGTATCAGTCCTATATATCAATCTTTACCTCTTAACCATTTCAAGGCTCCTCGTCATGTCTGTGATCTCATCCGGGACTCTGAACAACATTCGGTCACCAAATCACATAACTCATATAATACTATATCGTCAACAAACGTTAAGTGTGCGGACCCTACGGGTTTGAGAACTATGTAGACATGACTGAGACACCTCTCCGGTCAATAAACAATAGAGGAACCTTGATGCCCATATTGGCTCCTACATGTTCTACGAAGATCTTTATCGGTCGAACCGTTATGACAACATACGTAATTCCCTTTGTCTATCGGTATGTAACTTGCCCGAGATTCGATTGTCGGTATATTCATACCTAGTTCAATCTCGTTATCGGCAAATCTCTTTACTAGTTCCATAATACATCACCTCGTGATCAACTCCTTAGTCGTTTGCTTGCAAGCTTATGATGTGTATTACCGAGAGGGCCCAGAGATACCTCTCCGATACTCGGAGTGACAAATCCTAATCTCGATCTATGCCAACTCAGCAAACACCTTCGGATATACCTGTAGAGGATCTTTATAATCACCCAATTATGTTGTGACTTTGATAGCACACAAGGCATTCCTCCGGTATCAGGGAGTTGCATAATCTCATAGTCGAAGGAATATGTATTTCACATGAAGAAAGAAATAGCAATTAAACTGAACGATCATTATGCTAAGCTAACGGATGGGTCTTGTCCATAACATCATTCTCCTAATGATGTGACCCCGTAATCAAATGACAACTCATGTCAATGGTTAGGAAACCTTAACCATCTTTGATCAACGAGCTAGTCCAGTAGAGGCTCACTAGGGACACCGTGTTTGTTTATGTATTCACACATGTATTAAGGTTTCCGATCAATACAATTCTAGCATGAATAATAAACCTTTATCATGAATAAGGAAATATAAAAAACAACTTTATTATTGCCTCTAGGGCATATTTCCTTCAGTCTCTCACTTGCACTAGAGTCAATAATCCAGTTCACAATGCCATATGATAAATACCAATATTTCACATCGCCATGCGATTAACACCCATTCACACCGGCATGTGACCAACACCCAAAGGGTTTACTAGAGTCAATAATCTACTCCTTCCGTCCATAATGTAAGAGTGTTTTTGACACTACACTAGTGTCAAAAATACTCTTATATTATGGGATGGAGGGAGTAGTTCACATCGCCATGTGATTAAGAGTACTAAGGTGTGATCATGTTTTGCTTGTGAGAGAGGTTTAGTCAACAGGTCTTTTACATTCAGATCTATATGTATTTTGCAAATTTCTATGTCTAGAATGCTCTGCACGGAGCTACTCTAGCTAATTGCTCCCACTTTCAATATGTATCCATATTGAGAGTAAGAGTCATCCGGTAGTGTCAAAGCTTGCATCGACGTAACCCTTTACGACGAACTCTTTGTCACCTCCATAACCGGGAAACATTTCCTTAGTCCTTTTAGGTACCTAAGGATAATTTTGACTACTGTCTAGTGATCTACTCCTGGATCACTATTGTACCCCCTTGCCAAACCCATGGCAAGGTACACAATAGGTCTGGTACATAGCATGGCACACTTTATAGAACCTATGGCTGAGGCATATGGAATGACTTTTATTCTCTCTCTATCTTCTGCCATGGTCGGGTTTTGAGTCTTACATAACTTCTCACCTTGTAACACAGACAAGAACCCTTTCTTTGACTGATCTATTTTGAACTTCTTCAAAACTTTGTCAGGGTATGTGCTTTGTGAAAGTCCTATTAAGCGTCTTGATCTATCTCTATAGATCTTGATGCCCAATATATAAGGAGCTTCAACGAGGTCTTTCATTGAAAAATTCTTATTCAAGTATCCTTTTATGCTATCCAGAAATTTTATATCATTTCCGATCAACAATATGTCATCCACATACATTATCAGAAATGCTACAGAGCTCCCACTCACTTTCTTGTAAATACATGTTTCACCATAAGTCTATATAAAACCATATGCTTTGACCAGCTCATCAAAGCGTATATTCCAACTCCGAGATGCTTGCACCAGTCCATAGATGGATCGCTGGAGCTTGCACACTTTGTTAGCACCTTTAGGATCGACAAAACCTTCTGGTTGCATCATATACAACTCTTCTTTAAGAAATCCATTAAGGAATGCAGTTTTGACATCCATTTGCCAGATTTCATAATTATAAAATGCGATAATTGCTAACATGATACGGACGGACTTAAGCATCGCTATGGGTGAGAAAGTCTCATCGTAGTCAACTCCTTGAACTTGTCGAAAACCTTTCGTGACAGGTTGAGCTTTGTAGACACTAACATTACCATCAGTGTTAGTTTTCTTCTTGAAGATCCATTTATTCTCTATGGCTTGCCGATCATTGGGCAAGTCCACCACAGTCCACACTTTGTTGTCATACATGGATCCTATCTCAGATTTCATGGCCTCAAGCCATTTGTCAGAATCTGGGCTCATCATAGCTTCTTCATAGTTCGTAGGTTCGCCTTGGTCTAATAACACTACTTCCAGAACAGGATTATCATACCACTCTGGTGCGGATCGTGCTCTGGTTGACCTATGAGGTTCAGTAGTAACTTGATCTGAAGTTTCATGATCATCATCATTGGCTTCCTCTCTAGTTGGTGTAGGCATCATGGGAACGGATTTCTCTGATGTGCTACTTTCCAAATTGAGAGAAGGTACAACTACCTCATTAAGTTCTACTTTCCTCCCACTCACTTATTTCAAGAGAAACTCCTTCTCTATAAAGGACCTATTCTTAGCAACAAAGATCTTGCCTTCGGATCTGTGGTAGAAGGTGTACCCAATTGTTTCCTTAGGGTATCCTATGAATACACACTTCTCCGATTTAGGTTCGAGCTTATCTGGCTGAAGCCTTTTGACATAAGCGTCACATCCCCAAACTTTAAGAAACGACAACTTAGGTTTCTTGCCAAACCACAGTTCATACGGTGTCGTCTCAACGGATTTAGACGATGCCCTATGTAACGTGAATGCAGCTTTCTCTAATGCATAATCCGAAAAAGATAGTGGTAAATCGGTAAGAGACATCATAGAACGCACCATATCTAATGAAGTACGGTTACGACGTTCGGACACACCATTACACTGTGGTGTTCCAGGTGGCGTGAGTTGTGAAACTATTCCACATTGTTTTAAATGAAGGCTAAACTCGTAACTCAAATATTCGCCTCCGCAATCAGATCATAGAAATTTTATTTTCTTATTACAATGATTCTCCACTTCACTCTGAAATTCTTTGAACTTTTCAAATGTTTCAGACTTGTGTTTCATTAAGTAGACATACCCATATATACTCAAATCATCTGTGAAGGTCAGAAAATAACGATACCCATCGTGTGCTTCAATACTCATCAGACCGCATACATCGATATGTATTATATCCAATAAGTCATTAGCTCGCTCCATTGTTCCAGAGTTTTAATCATCTTGCCTATGAGGCAAGGTTCGCAAGTATCAAATGATTCATAATCAAGTGATTCCAAAAGTCCATTTGCATGGAGTTTGTTCATGCGCTTTACACCAATATGACCAAAAACGACAGTGCCACAAGTATGTTGCACTATCATTATCAACTTTGCATCTTTTGGCATAAATATTATGAATATGTGTATTACTACGATCGAGATTCAATAAACCATTTGTACTTGGTGTATGACCATAGAAGGTTTTATTCATGTAAACAAAACAACAATTATTCTCTGAATTAAATGAATAATCATATTCCAATAAACATGATCCAATCATATTCATGCTCAACGCAGACACCAAATGACATTTATTTAGGTTCAACACTAATCCCGAAGGTAGAGGGAGTATGCGATGGTGATCTTATCAACCTTGGAATCACTTCCAACACACATCGTCACCTCGCCCTCAACTAGTCTCTTTTCATTTTGTAACTCCTGTTTCTTGTTACTAATCTTAGCAACTGAACCGGTATCAAATACCCAGGGGCTACTACGAACACTAGTAAAGTACACATCAATAACATGCATATCAAACATACCTTTGTTCACTTTGCCATCCTTCTTATCCGCCAAGTATTTGGGGCAGTTCCGCTTACAGTGACCATTTCCTTTGAAGTAGAAGCACTCAGTTTCAGGCTTGGGTCTAGCTTTGGGCTTCTTCATGGGAGCAGCAACTTGTTTGCTGTTCTTCTTGAAGTTCCCTTTTTGCCCTTGCCCTTTTTCTTGAAACTAGTGGTTTTGTTAACCATCAACACTTAATGCTCTTTCTTGATTTCTACCTTCATCGATTTCAGCATCGCGAAGAGCTTGGGAATTGTTTTCGTCATCCCTTACATATTATAGTTCATTACGAAGTTCTAGTAGCTTGGTGATAGTGACTAGAGAACTCTGGCAATCATTATATTATCTGGAAGATTAACACCCACTTAATTCAAGCGATTGTAGTACCTAGACATTCTGAGCACCTGCTCACTGGTTGAGCTATTCTCCTCCATCTTGTAGGCAAAGTACTTGTTAGAGGTCTCATACCTCTCAACACGGGCATGAGCCTGAAATACCAATTTCAGCTCTTGGAGCATCTCATATGTTCCATGGCATTCAAAACATCTTTGAAGTCCCGGTTCTAAGCCGTAAAGCATGGTGCACTAAACTATCAAGTAGTCATCATATCGAGCTTGTCAAACATTCATAACGTCTACATCTGCTCCTGCAATAGGTCTGTCACCTAGCGGGCATCAAGGACATAATTCTTCTGTGCAGCAATGAGGACAATCCCCATATCACGGACCCAGTCCGCATCATTGCTACTATCATCTTTCAACTTATTTTTCTCTAGGACCATATCAAAAATAAGGGAGCTATATCGCGAGCTATTGATCAACAACATAGATATGCAAATACTATCAGGTTAAGTTCATGATAAATTAAGTTCAATTAATCAAATTACTAATGAACTCCCACTTAAATAGACATCCCTCAAGTCATCTAAGTGATACGTGATCCAAATCAACTAACCCATGTCTGATCATCATGTGAGATGGGGTAGTCATCAATGGTGAACATATCTATGTTGATCATATCTACTATATGATTCACATTCGACCTTTCAGTCTCTAGTGTTTCGAAGCCATGTCTGTGCATGCTAGGCTCGTCAAGTTTAACCCAAGTATTCCGCATGTGCAAAACTGCCTTGCACCTGTTGTATGTGAACGTAGAGTCTATCACACCCGATCATCACGTGGTGTCTCAACACGACAAACTATAGCAACGGTGCATACTCAGGGAGAACACTTTTACCTGGAAATTTAGTTAAGGGATCATCTTATAATGCTACCGCCGTACTAAGCAAAATAAGATGCATAAAAGATAAACATCACATGCAATCAAAATATGGGACATGATATGGTCATCATCATCTTGTGCTTTTGATCTCCATCTCCAAAGCATCGTCATGATCTCCATCGTCACCGGCTCGACACCTTGATCTCCATCGTTGCATCGTGGTCGTATCGCCAACTATTGCTTCTACAACTATCGCTAACGCATAGTGATAAATTAAAGCAACTACACGGTGTTTGCATTTCATACAATAAAGAGACAACCATAAGGCTCCTGTCGGTTGCCGATAACTTACAAAACATGATCATCTCATACAATAACGTATATCACATCATGTCTTGACCATATCACATCACAACATACCCTACAAAAACTAGTTAGACGTCCTCTACTTTGCTGTTGCAAGTTTTACGTGGCTGCTACGGGCTTGTAGCAAGAACCATTCTTACCTATGCATAAAACCACAACGGTGTTTCGTCAAGTTTGGTATTTTAACTGAGGGAGTCCTGGATTAGGGGGTCCTCAGGTGTCCGGTCTATTTGATATGGGCTGGACTAATGGGTCGTGAAGGCGAAGCGGAAGACCATCTCCCGTGTCTGGGTAGGACTCCTATGTGCGTAGAACGACAAGTTTGGTGTCCGGGTGTAATACTCCTTTCCTCTATGAACCGACTTTGTACAACTCTAGGCCCCTCCGGTGTGTATATAAACCGAAGGGTTTAGTGGGGGGATCAGAATAATCATAGGCTAGACAGCTAGGGTTTGGCCATTACGATCTCGAGGTAGATCAACTCTTGTAACCCCTACACTCATTGAATACAATCAAGCAGGATGTAGGGTTTTACCTCCATTGAGATGGACCGAACCTAGGTAAACATTGCGTCCCCATTGTCCCATGTTACCATTGGTCCTTAGACTCACTGCTTGCCCCCCAACCCGAGATCTGCCGGTTTTGACACCGACAATGGTGCTTTCAATGAGAGCTCCGCTGTGTAGTCACGAAAAGCGATCTATGGATCGCCTTGTCATCAACGATGATATCACTTCTCGAAGGAGCCTGACTTTAGGACAGGTCCTCCAGCTCGGCAGCTTCACCGTGAGTCCCTGCATGGCCATTAAGCCAACGGCATCCCTTGTGATCGCCAAGAATCACCCCTACATCAGTCTTGGATGCTCCGAAAAGATGGATCTGGCAGACACCTCGACCTTAAATGAGCTGCTAGATCGCATCACCGCCCTGGGGCTTTCTGAAGGAAATATGCCCTAGAGGCAATAATAAAGTTATTATTTATCTCTCGGTAATGCACATCACTATAAGCCTTGGAAGCAATGTAGCTAATGAGTTAGTTACGGGATGATGCATTACGTAACGAGTAAAGAGACTTGCCGGTAACGAGATTGAACTAGGTATTGAGATACCGACGATCGAATCTCGGGCAAGTAACATACCGATGACAAAGGGAACAACGTATGTTGTTATGCGGTTTGACCGATAAAGATCTTCATAGAATATGTAGGAGCCAATATGAGCATCCAGGTTCCGCTATTGGTTATTGACCAGAGACATGTCTCAGTCATGTCTACATAGTTCTCGAACCCGTAGGGTCCGCACGCTTAAAGTTAGATGACGGTTATATAATGAGTTTATGTATTTTGATGTACCAAATGTTGTATGGAGTCCCGGATGTGATCACAGACATGACGAGGAGTCTCAAAATGGTCGAGACACAAAGATCGATATATTGTACGACTATATTTGGACACCAAAATGGTTTCGGGTGAGATTGGGACAATACCAGAGCTCCGGGAGGTTATCGGAACCCCCCGGGCGGTATATGGGCCTTAATGGGCTTTAGTGGAAAGGAGGGGAAAGGAGCAAGGGAGGGAGCGCGCCCCCAAGCCCAATCTGAATTGGGAGGGGGCCGACCCCCCCTCTCCTTCCTCCCTCCTTCCTCTTCCTTCCCTCTCCCTCTCCAAATAGGAAAAGGAGGAGTCCTACTCCCGGTGGGAGTAGGACTCCCCCCTTGGGCGCGCCTCCTCCCCTTGGCCGGCCCCTCCTCCACTCCTTTATATATGGGGGAGGGGGCACCCCATAGACACAACAATTGATCATTGATCTCTTAGCCGTGTGCGGTGCCCCCCTCCACCATAGTCCTCCTCGATAATATCGTAGCGGTGCTTAGCCGAAGCCCTACGTCGGTAGAACATCATCATCGTCACCACGCCGTCGTGGTGATGGAACTCTCCCTCAACACTCGGCTGGATCGGAGTTCGAGGGACGTCATCGAGATGAACGTGTGCAAGAACTCGGAGGTGCCATGCTTTCAGTGCTTGATCGGTCGGACCGTGAAGACGTACGACTACATCAACCGCGTTGTGCTAATGCTTCCGCTTTCGGTCTACAAGGGTACGTGGACACACTCTCCCCTCTCGTTGCTGTGCATCACCATGATCTTGCGTGTGCGTAGGAATTTTTTTGAAATTACTACGTTCCCCAACAGTGGCATCCGAGCCAGGTTTTATGCATTATGTTATATGCACGAGTAGAACACAAGTGAGTTGTGGGCGATACTAGTCATACTGCTTACCAGCATGTCATACTTTGGTTCGGCGGTATTGTTGGATGAAGCGGCCCAGACCGACATTACGCATACGCTTACGCGAGACTGGTTCTACCGACGTGTTTGCACACAGGTGGCTGGCGGGTGTCAGTTTCTCCAACTTTAGTTGAACCGAGTGTGGCTACGCCCGGTCCTTGAGAAGGTTAAAACAGCACTAACTTGACGAACTATCATTGTGGTTTTGATGCGTAGGTAAGAACGGTTCTTGCTAAGCCCGTAGCAGCCACGTAAAACTTGCAACAACAAAGTAGAAGACGTCTAACTTTTTTTTGGCACGGCATGTTGTGATGTGATATGGTCAAGACGTGATGCTATATTTTATTGTATGAGATGATCATGTTTTGTAACCGAGTTATCGGCAACTGGCAGGAGCCATATGGTTGTCGCTCTATTGTATGCAATGCAATCGCCTTGTAATTGCTTTACTTTATCACTAAGCGGTAGCAATAGTTGTAGAAACAATAGTTGGCGAAGATGACAATGATGCTACGATGGAGATCAAGGTGTCGCGCCGGTGACGATGGTGATCATGACGGTGCTTCGGACACGGAGATCACAAGCACAAGATGATGATGGCCATATCATACCACTTATATTGATTGCATGTGATGTTTATCTTTTATGCATCTTATCTTGCTTTGATTGACGGTAGCATTATAAGATGATCTCTCACTAAATTTCAAGATAAAAGTGTTCTCCCTGAGTATGCACCGTTGCCAAAGTTTGTCGTGCCCAGAACCACGTGATGATCGGGTGTGATAAGCTCTACGTCCATCTACAACGGGTGCAAGCCAGTTTTGCACACGCAGAATACTCAGGTTAAACTTGACGAGCCTAGCATATGTAGATATGGCCTCAGAACACTAGGACCGAAAGGTCGAGCGCGAATCATATAGTAGATATGATCAACATAGTGATGTTCACCATTGAAAACTACTCAATTTCACGTGATGATCGGTTATGGTTTAGTTGATTTGGATCACGTGATCACTTAGATGATTAGAGGGATGTCTATCTAAGTGGGAGTTCTTAAGTAATATGATTAATTGAACTTAAATTTATCATGAACTTAGTACCTGATAGTATTTTGCATGTCCATGTTTGTTGTAGATACATGGCCCGTACTGTTGTTCCGTTGAATTTTAATGCGTTCCTTGAGAAAGCAAAGTTGATAGATGATGGTAGCAATTACACGGACTGGGTCTATAACTTGAGGATTATCCTCATTGCTACACAAAAGAATTACGTCCTGGAAGCACCGCTAGGTGCCAAACCTGCTGCAGGAGCAACACCAGATGTTATGAACGGCTGGCAGAGCAAAGCTGATGACTACTCGATAGTTCAGAGTGCCATGCTTTACGGCTTAGAACCGGACTTCAACGACATTTTGAACGTCATGGAGCATATGAGATGTTCCAGGAGTTGAAGTTAATATTTCAAGCAAATGCCCGGATTGAGAGATATGAAGTCTCGAATAAGTTCTACAGCTGCACGATGGAGGAGAATAGTTCTGTCAGTGAGCATATACTCAGAATGTCTGGGTATAACAATCACTTGATTCAACTGGGAGTTAATCTTCCGGATGATAGCGTCATTGACAGAATTCTTCAATCACTGCCACCAAGATACAAGAGCTCCATGATGAACTATAATATGCAAGGGATGGATAAGACAATTCCCGAGCTCTTCGCAATGCTAAAGGCCGCGGAGGTAGAAATCAAGAAGGAGCATTAAGTGTTGATGGTCAATAAGACCACCAGTTTCAACAAAAAGGGCAAAGGGAAAAAGAAGGGGAACTTCAAGAAGAACAGCAAACAAGTTGCTGCTCAAGAGAAGAAACCCAAGTCTGGACCTAAGCCTGAGACTGAGTGCTTCTACTGCAAGCAGACTGGTCACTGGAAGCGGAACTGTCCCAAGTATTTGGCGGATAAGAAGGATGGCAAGGTGAACAAAGGTATATGTGATATACATGTTATTGATGTGTACCTTACCAGAGCTCCCAGTAGCACCTGGGTATTTGATACTGGTTCTGTTGCTAATATTTGCAACTCGAAACAGGGACTACAGATTAAGCGAACACTAGCTAAGGACGAGGTGACGATGCACGTGGGAAATGGTTCCAAAGTCGATGTGATCGCCGTCGGCACGCTACCTCTACATCTACCTTCGGGATTAGTTTTAGACCTAAATAATTGTTATTTGGTGCCAGTGTTGAGCATGAACATTATATCTAGATCTTGTTTGATGCGAGATGGTTATTCATTTAAATCTGAGAATAATGGTTGTTCTATTTGTATGAGTAATATCTTTTATGGTAATGCACCCTTAAAGAGTGGTCTATTTTTTATGAATCTCGATAGTAGTGATACACATGTTCATAATGTTGAAGCAAAAAGATGCAGAGTTGATAATGATAGTGCAACTTATTTGTGGCACTGCCGTTTAGGTCATATTGGTGTAAAGCACATGAAGAAACTCCATACTGATGGACTTTTGGAATCACTTGATTATGAATCACTTGGTACTTGCGAACCATGCCTCATGGGCAAGATGACTAAAACGCCGTTCTCCGGAACTATGGAGCGAGCAACTGATTTATTGGAAATCATACATACTGATGTATGTGGTCCAATGAATGTTGAGGCTCATGGCGGGTATCGTTATTTTCTCACCTTCACAGATGATTTGAGCAGATATGGGTATATCTACTTAATGAAAGATAAGTCTGAAACATTTGCAAAGTTCAAAGAATTTCAGAGTGAAGTTGAAAATCATCATAACAAGAAAATAAAGTTTCTACGATCTGATCATGGAGGATAATATTTGAGTTACGAGTTTGGTCTACATTTGAAACAATGCGGAATAGTTTCATTACTCACGCCACCCGGAACACCACAGCGTAATGGTGTGTCCGAACGTTGTAGTCGTACTTTACTAGATATGGTGCGATCTATGATGTCTCTTACTGATTTACCGCTATCATTTTGGGGTTATGCTTTAGAGACGGCTATATTCACGTTAAATAGGGCACCATCAAAATCCGTTCAGACAACACCTTATGAACTATGGTTTGGCAAGAAACCAAATTTGTCGTTTCTTAAAGTTTGGGGTTGCGATGCTTATGTTAAAAAGCTTCAACCTGATAAGCTCGAACCCAAATCGGAGAAATGTGTCTTCATAGGATACCCAAAGGAAATTGTTGGGTACACCTTCTATCACAGATCCGAAGGCAAGATATTTGTTGCGAAGAATGGATCCTTTCTAGAGAAGGAGTTTCTCTCGAAAGAAGTGAGTGGGAGGAAAGTAGAACTTGATGAGGTAACTGTACCTGCTCCCTTATTGGAAAATAGTTCATCACAGAAACCGGTTCCTGTGACGACTACACCAATTAGTGAGGAAGTTAATGATATTGATCATAAAACTTCAGATCAAGTTACTACCGAACCTCGTAGGTCAACTAGAGTAAGATCCGCACCAGAGTGGTACGGTAATCCTATTCTGGAGGTCATGTTACTTGACCATGGCGAACCTACGAACTATGAGGAAGCGATGATGAGCCCAGATACCGCAAAATGGCTTGAGGCCATGAAATCTGAGATGGGATCCATGTATGAGAACAAAGTGTGGACTTTGGTTGACTTGCCTCACGATCGGCAAGCCATCGAGAATAAATGGATCTTCAAGAAGAAGAATGACGCTGATGGTAATGTTACTATTTAGAAAGCTCGACTTGTTGCGAAAGGTTTTTGACAAGTTCAAGGGGTTGACTATGATGAGACTTTCTCACCCGTAGAGATGCTTAAGTCTGTCTAAATCATGTTAGCATTTACTGCATTTTATGATTATGAAATTTGGCAAATGGATGTCAAAACTGCATTCCTGAATGGATTTCTGGAAGAAGAGTTGTATATGATGCAACCAGAAGGTTTTGTCGATCCAAAGGATGCTAACAAAGTGTGCAAGCTCTAGCGATCCATTTATCGACTGGTGCAAGCCTCTCGGAGTTGGAATAAACGCTTTGATAGTGTGATCAAAGCATATGGTTTTATACAGACTTTTGGAGAAGCCTGTATTTACAAGAAAGTGAGTGGGAGCTCTGTAGCATTTCTAATATTATATGTGGATGACATATTATTGATTGGAAATGATATAGAATTTCTGGATAGCATAAAAGGATACTTGAATAAAAGTTTTTCAATGAAAGACCTCGGTGAAGCTGCTTACATATTGGGCATCAAGATCTAAGAGATAGATCAAGACGCTTAATTAGACTTTCACAAAGTACATACCTTGCTAAAGTTTTGAAAAAGTTCAAAATGGATCAAGCAAAGAAAGGGTTCTTGCCTGTAATACAAGGTGTGAAATTGAGTCAGACTCAATGCCCGACCACTGTAGAAGATAGAGAGAAAATGAAAGAAGTTCCCTATGCTTCAGCCATAGGCTCTATCATGTATGCAATGCTGTGTACCAGACCTGATGTGTGCCTTGCTATTAGTTTAGCAGGGAGGTACCAAAGTAATCTAGGAGTGGATCACTGGACAGCGGTCAAGAACATCCTGAAATACCTGAAAAGGACTAAGGATATGTTTCTCGTTTATGGAGGTGACAAAGAGCTAGTCGTAAATGGTTACATCGATGCAAGGTTTGACACTGATCCGGACGATTCTAAATCGCAAACTGGATACGTGTTTATATTGAACGGTGGAGCTATCAGTTGGTGCAGTTCGAAACAAAGCGTCGTGGCGGGATCTACATGAGAAGCGGAGTACATAGCTGCTTTGGAAGCAACAAATGAAGGAGTCTGGATGAAGGAGTTCATATCCGATCTAGGTGTCATACCTAGTGCATCGGGTCCAATGAAAATCTTTTGTGACAATACTGGTGCAATTGCCTTGGCAAAGGAATCCAGATTTCACAAGAGAACCAAGCACATCAAGGGACGCTTCAATTCCATCCAGGACCAAGTCCAGGTGGGAGACATAGAGATTTGCAAGATACATACGGATCTGAATGTTGCAGACCCGTTGACTAAGCCTCTTCCACAAGCAAAACATGATCAACACCAAGGCTCCATGGGTGTTAGAATCATTACTGTGTAATCTAGATTATTGACTCTAGTGCAAGTGGGAGACTGAAGGAAATATGCCCTAGAGGCAATAATAAAGTTATTATTTATTTCCTCATATCATGATAAATGTTTATTATTCATGCTAGAGTTGTATTACCCGGAAACTTAATGCATGTGTGAATACATAGACAAACATAGTGTCACTAGTATGCCTCTACTTGACTAGCTCGTGAATCAAAGATGGTTAAGTTTCCTAACCATAGACATGAGTTGTCATTTGATTAACAGGATCACATCATTAGAAGAATGATGTGATTGACTTGACCCATTCCGTTAGCTTAGCATTTGATCATTTAGTATGTTGCTATACATGACTTATACATGTTCCTATGACTATGAGATTATGTAACTCCTGATGACTGGAGGAACACTTTGTATGCTACCAAATGTCACAACGTAACTGGGTGATTATAAAGGTGCTCTACAGGTGTCTCCGAAGGTACTTGTTGAGTTGACGTATTTTGAGATTAGGATTTGTCACTCCGATTGTCGAAGAGGTATCTCTGGGCCCTCTCGGTAATGCACATCACTATAAGCCTTGCAAGCAGTGTAGCTAATGAGTTAGTTATGGGATGATGCATTACATAACGAGTAAAGAGACTTGCCAGTAACGAGATTGAACTAGGTATTGAGATACCGATGATCGAATCTCGGGCAAGTAACATACCGATGACAAAGGAACAATGTATGTTGTTATGCGGTTTGACCGATAAAGATCTTCGTAGAATCTGTAGGAGAAAACATGAGCATCCAGGTTCCGCTATTGGTTATTGATCGGATACATGTCTCGGTCATGTCTACATAGTTCTCGAACCTGTAGGGTCCGCACGCTTAAAGTTAGATGACGGTTATATTATGAGTTTATGTATTTTGATGTACCGAAGGTTGTTCGGAGTCCCGGATGTGATCACGGACATGACGAGGAGTCTTGAAATGGTCGAGACATAAAGATCGATATATTAGACGACTATATTTGGACACCGGAATGGTTCCGGGTGAGATTGGGACAATACCGGAGCTCCGGGAGGTTATCGGAACCCCCGGGCGGTATATGGGCCTTAATGGGATTTAGTGGAAAGGAGGGGAAAGGAGCAAGGGAGGGAGCGCCCCCCCCCAAGCCCAATCCGAATTGGGAGGGGGGCCGGCCCCCCTTTCCTTCCTCCCTCCTTCCTCTTCCTTCCCTCTCCCTCTCCAAATAGGAAAAGGAGGAGTTCTACTCCCGGTGGGAGTAGGACTCTCCCCTTGGCCGGCCCCCTCCTCCACTCCTTTATATATGGGGGAGGGGGGCACCCCATAGACACAACAATTGATCATTGATCTCTTAGCCGTGTGCGGTGCACCCCTCCACCATAGTCCTCCTCGATAATATCGTAGCGGTGCTTAGGTGAAGCCCTGCATCGGTAGAACATCATCATCGTCACCATGCCGTCGTGCTGACGGAACTCTCCCTCGACACTTGGCTGGATCGGACTTCGAGGGACGTCATTGAGCTGAACGTGTGCTAGAACTCGGAGGTGCCATGCTTTCGGTGCTTGATCGGTCGGACCGTGAAGACGTACGACTACATCAACCGCGTTGTGCTAACGCTTCCGCTTTCGGTCTACGATGATATGTGGACACACTCTCCCCTCTCGTTGCTATGCATCACCATGATCTTGCGTGCGCGTAGGAATTATTTTGAAATTACTACGTTCCCCAACACTTTCAATGCCAACGATCAGATTGGGCTTAAACCTGACCTGGGGGAAGGCAATCCCTCGCCGATCACTCAATTGGCAGCGGTTGTTGAGGAACGAGCCAAAAATGTTTCTTATCCTAAACTGGAGATCAGCTATGTTCGGACCTCCGAACCCATTGAGCCGGATACCCTTCCTTCGGGTGGGACTCCACACTTTCCGAACTCAGGGTCGAACATTGAGTCCGGGGAGCACTTGGATCATCCCGGACCCGAACTGGTGACCTCGGAGACTTTACAAACTCCGGATACTATCTTGGGTCGGGATTCGAGTTTTACCATGCCTACCCACCACAATCAATACTCTCCAAGTAATTCTGGCCCTCCAGACATATATGACCTGATGTATGTACGGCAGCAACCTCAGGAAACGGTCCATCACTTCTAGGCCAGGTTCCTACTTGTTAAAAATAAGATTAAAGATTGATGCGATGACGATGCAGTCCCGGTTTTCCATCACAATTGTACTGACGAGGGAATTTTGAACGCCCTCGACCGCCGTCGCATACAGAGTTTCACAGAACTATCGCACTTAGTACAAAAGTACTGCGCGATGGAAACACATGGAAGGCCCAGAAAACCCATGTGGAACCATCTCCATTCAAGAAATGTACTACTTGGGCAAAACGGATACACCCTAACGGGGCATCCGATCTTTAGCCCGTCGGCAAGAAAAATAAACCCTTTGCGAGATACATGTCCATCCTTGATGAACTCATCGACAAGCCATGTCTGATACATGCGACATCAGGCAGAGTCTCAACTCACAACCTTCGAGCATGTTGGGTACTCCGACAGGTAGCTAAAAGTGGTGATGCCATCCTCACCGCCGCCACACCAGAGAAACACTCTCCAAAAGATGACAATTTCAATGTCCTTACGGTCTTTGAGACCTTCTCTTCAAATAATCTGCGTAAGAGTGCACTTCACGAACTCGCCGAGGTCCACCAAGTAACTGTGGTGAGCCCATGGAACGACGCGGCAATAACCTTCACTGCTGATGATGAACCAAGGGCCCGATCAGTCCAAGCACCCACCGCTTTAGTACTAAACCCTATCGTGGACAGCTTTCGACTTACCAAAGTGCTCATGGACGGCAGCAGTGGGCTAAACCTCATTTACGAGGATACGCTCGACAAAAAGCAGATCGATAGAACACACATCGAGCAAAGCAATACCACCTTTCCATGCATCATCCCCGGTCGAGAAGCACGGTGTTCGGGGAGAATTAAACTTGATGTAGTATTCGACACAACTGAAAATTACAAGTCAGAAGAGTCGCTCTTTCACATTGCTCCCTTTAATAGCAGATATAACTCCCTTCTAGGGCGGGACGCTTTCTCATGCTTCCAAGCAATACCCCATTATGTGTACATGAAGCTTAAAATGTTAGGGCCCAATGGAATAATCACAGTTATGAGTGATCCGGATAAGGCACTCCGCGCGAAAACAAAACCGCACCCTTAGCTCTTGAGAAACTATCCGAAGCCTTTGCGGCCAAAGAACTAACCACCCTACGGTCCACGGTAGACAAGGATGATGTAATACTCGACAAGAGACCTAAATCCACCTCTTTCAAGCCAGCAGATGAAATAGTTAAATTTCAAGTGCACCCGACGGATCCTAACAAAACCGCGTCCATCAGAGCACAACTGGATCTGACAGTAGACACTGCTTTACGCGCGTTCCTATGTGAAAATTGGGATACCTTTTCCTGGTACCCTTCGAACATGCTTGGGATCCCACCGAGACTGTTCAATCCGAACCCAAATGACAAGCTATGGGGGAGGAGCTAGCCAAATTACTTGAGGCTGAGTTCATCAGAGAAATCAAACACCCAGATTGGCTAGCCAACTTGGTCATGGTGCCGAAGAAGGATAAATCTTGGTGCCTTTGTGTCAATTCCAAAGACCTCAATAAGGCCTGCCCTAAAGACCCTTTTCGGATGCCCCGCATTGACCAGATCATTGATGCAACCATGGGACACAACTCATTGTGTTTCCTCGATGCTTACTCCGGATACCATCAGATTAAAATGAAGGAGTCTGACCAGGCCGCGATGGTGTTCATCATGCCATACGAGCCTTTCTTTCAACACTATGCCTTTTGGGCTTAAAAACGCTGGTGCCACTTACCAATGCATGATTCAAACGTGCTTGGAAAAACAAATCGGCAAGACAGTTGAAGCATATGTGGACGGCGTAGTCATCAAGACTAAACACGTCGAATCATTGATGCATGATCTCCGCCTCACATTTGACAACCTCCGAGCATACGACATACGGCTCAATCCGGAAAAATGCATCTTCGGCGTTCCAGCCGGAAAGCTACTAGGGTTCATTGTCTCCCACAAAAGAAATTGAAGCAAACCCAGCTAAAATCCGAGCCTTGTCGCAATTGGCTACATCAACAAACTTAAAGCAGGTCCAAAAGCTAGTGCTACTTCTTGAGCTTGTGTTGGTTTTTCCCTTGAAGAGGAAAGGGTGATGCAGCAAATAGAGTAAGTATTTCCCTCAGCTTTTGAGAACCAAGGTATCAATCTAGTTGGAGACAACGCGCAAGTCACCGAATACCTACACAAACAAACACCAACTTGCACCCAACGCAATAAA
Organism: Triticum aestivum; assembly: GCF_018294505.1. NCBI lineage: Eukaryota > Viridiplantae > Streptophyta > Magnoliopsida > Poales > Poaceae > Triticum > Triticum aestivum. The sequence continues at coordinate 285,535,809 of NC_057795.1, read as the reverse complement.
TGGGTTGTCAATCCCTTCATGGTTATTTGCAAAGTGAGATCTGATAGAGATAGATAAACATAAAGTAATATTTTTGGTATTTTTGGTTTATGGAAAGGAAAGCAAAGGATTGCAAAGGAACTAAATCGGAAACTAAAATTGTAGATCAAAAACTTATATGATGGAAAGTAGACCCGGGGGCCATAGGTTTCACTAGAGGCTTCTCTCAAGATAGAGAATATTATGGTGGGTGAACAAATTACTGCCCAGCAATTGATAGAAAAGCGCAAAGTTATGACAATATCTAAGGCAATGATCATGAATATGCATCAGGTCCGTATCAAGTAGACCGACTCCTGCCTCCATCAACTACTATTACTCCACACATCGACCGACTCCTGCCTGCATCTAGAGTATTATGTTCATGAAGAACGGAGTAACGCATCAAGTAAGATGACATGATGTGGCAGGATAGACTCAAGCAATATGATGAAAACCCCATCTTGTTATCCTCGATGGTAACAATACAATACGTGCCTTGCTGCCCATACTGTCACTGGGAAAGGACACTGCAAGATTGAGTCCAAAGCTAAGAACTTCTCCTATTGCAAGAAAAACCAATCTAGTTGGGCAAACCAAATTGATAGTTCGAAGAGACTTGCAAAGATATCAAATCATGCATATATGAATTTAGAGAAGATTCAAAGAATATTCATAGATAAGTTAATCATAAATCGACAATTCATCAGATCTTGGCAAACACACCGCAAAAGAATATTACATCAAATAGATCTCCAAGAACATCGAGGAGAACATGGTATTGAGAATCAAAGAGAGATAAGAAGCCATCTAGCTACTAGCTATGGACCCGTAGGTCTGAGGTAAACTACTAACGCTTCATAGGAGAGGCAATGGTGTTGATGTAAGCCCTCCATGACCAAATCCCCCTCCGACAGGACGCCGGAAAAGGCCCCTAGATGGGATCTCATGGGTACAGAAGGTTGCGGCAGTGGAAAAGTGTTTCCATGGCTCCCCTGATAGGTTTTGGGGTATATGAAAATATATAGGCGGAAGAAATAGGTCGGTGGAGTCACGAGGGTCCCACAAGGGTGGGGGTGCGCCCTACCCCCTTGATGTGCCCTCCGTCCTTGTGGCTGCCTTGTGGCTTCTCTCACTTGCACTCCAAGTCTCTGGATGTCTTCTGGTCCAAGAAAAATCATAGCAAAAGTTTCATTTCGTTTGGACTTCGTTTGGTATTCCTTTTCCGCGAAACTCTAAAACAAGGAAAAAACAGAAACTGGCACTGCGCTCTAGGTTAATAGGTTAGTCCCAAAAATAATATAAAGTAGCATATTAATGCATATAAAACATCCAAAACAGATAATAAAATAGCATGGAACAATAAAAAATTATAGATACATGGAGATGTATCAAGCATCCCCAAGCTTAATTCCTGCTCGTCCTCGAGTAGGTAAATGATAAAAACAGAATTTTTGATGTGGAATGCTACCTAACATATTTACCCATGAAATTTTCTTTATTGCGGCATGAATGTTCAGATCCGTATGATTCAAAACAAAAGTTTAATATTGACATAAAAACAATAATACTTCAAGCATACTAACAAGGCAATTATGTCTTCTCAAAATAACATGGACAAAGAAAGCTTATCCCTACAAATTCATATAGTCTGGCTATACTCCATCTTCATCACACAAAATATTTAAATCATGCACAACCCCGATGACAAGCCAAGCAATTGTTTCATACTTTTGATGTTCTCAAACTTTTTCAACTTTCACGCAATACATGAGCGTGAGCCATGGACATAACACTACAGGTGGAATAGATGGTGGTTGTAGAGAAGACAAAAAGGAGATAGTCTCACATCAACTAGGCATATCAACGGGCTATGGAGATGCCCATCAATAGATATCAATGTGAGTGAGTAGGGATTGCCATGCAACGGATGCACTAGAGCTATAAGTTTATAAAAGCTCAAAAAGAAACTAAGTGGGTGTGCATCCAACTTGCTTGCTCATGAAGACCTAGGGCAATTTGAGGAAGCCCATCATTGGAATATACAAGCTAAGTTCTATAATGAAAAAAAATTCCCACTAGTATATGAAAGTGATAACATAGGAGACTCTCTATCATGAAGATCATGGTACTACTTTGAAGCACAAGTGTGGTAAAAGGATAGTAGCATTGCCCCTTCTCTCTTTTCTCTCATTTTTTTTATTTGGGCCTTCTCTCATTTTTTGGCCTCTTTTTTTTTGTCCGGAGTCTCATCCCGACTTGTGGGGGAATCATAGTCTCCATCATCCTTTCCTCACATGGGACAGTTCTCTAATAATGAAGATCGTCACACTTTTATTTACTTACAACTCAAGAATTACAACTCGATACTTAGAACAAAATATGAATCTATGTGGATGCCTCCGGCGGTGTACCCGGATGTGCAATGAATCAAGAGTGACATGTATGAAAGAATTATGAACGGTGGCTTTGCCACAAATACAATGTCAACTACATGATCATGCAAAGAATATGACAATGATGGACCGTGTCATAACAAAAGGAATGATGGAAAGTTGCATGGCAATATATCTCGGAATGGCTATGGAAATGCCATAATAGGTAGGTATGGTGGCTGTTTTGAAGAAGGTATATGGTGGGTTTGTGGTACCGGCAAAAGTTGTGCGGCACTAGGGATGCTCGCAATGGTGGAAGGGTGAGAGTGCGTATAATCCATGGACTCAACATTAGTCATAAAGAACTCATATACTTATTGCAAAAATCTATTAGCTATCAAAACGAAGTACTACACGCATGCTCCTAGGGGGATAGATTGGTAGGAAAAGACCATCGCTCGTCCCCGACTGCCACTCATAAGGAAGACAATCAATAAATAAATCATGCTCTGGCTTCATCACATAACGGTTCACCATACGTGCATGCTACGGGAATCACAAACTTTAACACAAGTTTTTCTCAAATTCACAACTACTCACTAGCATGACTCTAATATCACCATCTTCATATCTCAAAACAATCATAAGGAATCAAACTTCTCATAGTATTCAATGCACTTAATATGAATGTTTTTATTATATCCCTCTTGGATGCCTATCGTATTAGCACTAATTTTATAACCAAAGCACATTACCATGTTGTTTAGAGACTCTCAAAATAATATAAGTGAAGCACGAGAGTTCATTAATTTCTATAAAATGAAACCACTGACGTGCTCTAAAAAGATATAAGTGAAGCACTAGAGCAATATTGCCTAGCTCAAAAAATATAAGGGAACCACAAAGAGTATTCTAATAAATCATGATTCATGCGTGTCTATCTCAAAAGGTGTTTATGGCAAGGATGATTGTGACAAACTAAAATCAAAGACTCAAATCATACAAGATGCTCCAAGCAAAACACATATCATGTGGTGAATAAAAATATAGCCTCAAGTAAAGTTACCGATAGACGAAGACGAAAGAGGGGATGCCTTCCGGGGCATCCCCAAGCTTAGGCTCTTGGCTGTCCTTGAATATTACCTTGGGGTGCCTTGGACATCCCCAAGCTTAGGCTCTTGCCACTCTTTATTCCATAGTCCATCAAATCCTTACCCAAAACTTGAAAACTTCACAACACAAAACTGAACAGAAAATCTCATAAGCCCCGTTAGTATAAGAAAATAAATCACTACTTTAGGTACTATTGTGAACTCATTCTTTATTTATACTGGTGTAATATTCTACTGTATTCCAACTTTTCCATGGTTCATACCCCCCGATACCAGCCATAGATTCATCAAAATAAGCAAACAACACAAAGAAAACAGAATCTGTCAAAAACAGAACAGTCTGTAGCAATCTGGAACTCTCAATACTTCTGCAACTCCGAAAATTCTAAAACATTAGGACAACCTGGGAAATTTGTGTACCAATACAGTGCAAAAATAATCATATAAAAAGCACGCTTCTGTGAGGTATGAAAATTATTTTCCTAGTCGCAAAAGTTTCTATTTCTCAGCAGGATCAAAACAACTATCACCGTAAGCTATCCCAAAGGTCTTACTTGGCACGAACACTAACTAAACACAAAACCACATCTACCAGAGGCTAGATGAATTATTTATTGCAAAACAGAACCTAAAAAGCAAAAACAAAAATAAAATTGGTTTGCCTCCCAACAAGCGCTATTGTTTAACGCCCTTAGCTAGGCATTGATAATTTTGATGATGCTCACATGAAAGACAAGAACTGAAGCACAAAGAGAGCATCATATAGCATGTGAAAAAAACATCCAAGTCTAACATACTTCCTATGCATAGGCATTTCATAAGCAAACAAATTATCAAGGCAAGCAAAAACTAGCATATGCAAGGAAGAAGAAAGAGACGATAGGAATGTCAACATGAAGAGAGGTAATTTAGTAACATGAAAATTTCTACAACCATATTTTCCTCTCTCATAACAATTACATGTAGGATCATAAGCAAATTCAACAAAATAGCTATCACATGACATATTCTCAACACGATCCACATGCATACAAAGTTGACACTCTTCCAAAATACTGGGACTATCATTAGCTAAAGTCATGACCTCTCCAAACCCATTTTTATCAAAAAATTCATAAGATTGAACATTCTCCAGATATGTGGGATATAAAGTTGACACTCTTCCAAATCAATATTATTGCAAACACTATTATCAATCTCATATTGGTCATGGGGCTTAAATAAATTTTCAAAATTATAAGAAGAATCACCCCAATCATGATCATTGAAACAAATAGTGGACATAGAAAAACTAGCATCCCCAAGCTTAAGGTTTTGCATAACATTAACACAATCGACATTAATGGAATTTATAATAGCATTATTGCAAGCATGCTTTTCATTCAAGGCACTATCCTTTATCACTTTATAATTTTCTTCTTTCAACACTTCATCACAATTTTTGGATTCACGAATTTCAAGCAAAACTTCATAAAGATAATCTAGTGCACACAACTCACTAGCAATTGGTTCATCATAATTGGATCTCTTAAAAAGATTAGCAAGTGGATGAGGATACATAGACTCTTTGCTTCCGATTTTCAATAAACACACAACTATACCAAGCAAACGAGCAAAAAAACCAAGTAAGACATAAGGGAGAATGAAAATACGAACGAAAGAAGGCAAATAAAAAGGCAAATCTTTTCAAAATTTGTTTTAGAAGTGGAGGAGAGGAAAACGGGAGGCGAATGGCGAATAATGTAATGCGAGAGATAAGAGTTTATGATGGCTACTTGGTATGTCTTGGCTTGGCATAGATCTCCCCGGCAATGACGCCAAAAATTCTTCCTGCTACGTCTTAAGCTTGTGTTGGTTTTTCCCTTGAATAGGAATGGGTGATGCAGCAAAGTAGAGTAAATATTCCCCCAGCTTTTGATAACCAAGGTATCAATCCAGTAGGAGACAATGCGCAAGTTACCGAATACCTGCACAAACAAACACCAACTTGCACCCAACGCGATAAAGGGGTTGTCAATCCCTTCATGGTTATTTGCAAAGTGAGATCTGATAGAGATAGATAAACGGTAAAGTAATATTTTTGTTATTTTTGGTTTATGGAACGGAAAGTAAAAGATTACAAAGGAAGTAAATCGGAAACTAAAATTGTAGATCAGAAACTTATATGATGGAAAGTAGACCCGGGGGCCATAGGTTTCACTAGAGGCTTCTCTCAAGATAGAAAATATTGCGGTGGGTGAACAAATTACTGCCAAGCAATTGATAGTAAAGCGCAAAATTATGACGATATCTAAGGCAATGATCATGAATATAGGCATCACATCCGTATCAAGTAGACCGACTCCTGCCTGCATCTACTACTATTACTCCACACATAGAACGTAGTAATTTCAAAAAAATTCCTACGCACACGCAAGATCATGGTGATGGCATAGCAATGAGAGGGGAGAGTATTGTCCACGTACCCTCGTAGACCGTAAGTGGAAGCGTTATCACAACGCGGTTGATGTAGTCGTACGTCTTCATGATCCGACCGTTCCAAGTACCGAACGTACGGCACCTCCGAGTTCAGCACACGTTTAGTTCGATGACGATCCCCGGACTCCGAACCAGCAAAGCGTCGGGGATGAGTTCCTCAGCACGACGACGTGGTGACAATGATGATGTTCTATCGGCGCAGGGCTACGCCTAAACTCCGCGACGATATGACTGAGGTGGAATATGGTGGAGGGGGGCACCGCACACGGCTAAGGAACGATCATGTAGATCAACTTGTGTGTCCTAGGGTGCCCCCTGCCCCCGTATATAAAGGAGCAAGGGGGAGGCCGGCCGGCCCTTGTGGGCGCGCCAAGGAGGAGGACTCCTCCTCCTAGTAGGAGTAGGACTCCCTCTTTCCTACTCCTACTAGGAGGGGGAAAGGAAGGGGGAGAGGGAGAGGGAAAGAGGGGGGCGCCACCCCCCTCCTAGTCCAATTTGGACCAGAGGGGGAGGGGGGGCGCGGCCCATGCTGGCTACCCCTCTCTCTCCACTAAGGCCCATAAGGCCCATTACTTCTCCCGGGGGGGGGGGGGGGGGGGGGTTCCGGTAACCCTCCGGCACTCCGGTTTTCTCCGAAAACGTCCGGAACACTTCCGGTGTCCGAATATAGTTGTCCAATATATCAATCTTTATGTCTCGACCATTTCGAGACTCCTCGTCATGTCCGTGATCACATCCAGGACTCCAAACAAACTTCGGTACATCAAAACTTATAAACTCATAATAAAACTGTCATCGTAACGTTAAGCGTGCGGGCCCTACGGGTTCGAGAACTATGTACACATGACCTAGAACTATTCTCGGTCAATAACCAATAGCGGAACCTGGATGCCCATATTGGCTCCTACATATTCTACAAAGATCTTTATCGGTCAAACCGCATAACAACATACGTTGTTCCCTTTGTCATCGGTATGTTACTTGCCCGAGATTCGATCGTCGGTATCCAATACCTAGTTCAATCTCGTTACCGGAAAGTCTATTTACATGTTACGTAATGCATAATTCTGTAACTAACTCATTAGCTACATTGCTTGCAAGGCTTATAGTGATGTGCATTACCGAGAGGGCCCAGAGATACCTCTCCGACAATCGGAGTGACAAAACCTAATCTCGAAATACGCCAACCTAACATGTACCTTCGGAGACACCTGTAGTACTCCTTTATAATCACCCAATTACGTTGTGACGTTTGGTAGCACCCAAAGTGTTCCTCTGGTAAACGGGAGTTGCATAATCTCATAGTTACAGGAACGTGTATAAGTCATGAAGAAAGCAATAGCAATATACTAAACGATCAAGTGCTAGGCTAACGGAATGGGTCATGTCAATCACATCATTCTCCTAATGATGTGATCCCATTAATCAAATGACAACACATGTCTATGGTTAGGAAACATAACCATCTTTGATTAATGAGCTAGTCAAGTAGAGGCATACTAGTGACTATATGTTTGTCTATGTATTCACACATGTATCATGTTTCCAGTTAATACAATTCTAGCATGAATAATAAACATTTATCGTGATATGAGGAAATAAATAATAGCTTTATTATTGCCTCTAGGGCATATTTTCTTCAGTCGCCCACTTGCACTAGAGTCAATAATCTAGATTACACAGTAATGATTCTAACACCCATGGAGTCTTGGTGTTGATCATGTTTTGCTCGTGAGAGAGGCTTAGTCAACGGGTCTGCAACATTCAGATCCGTATGTATCTTGCAAATCTCTATGTCTCCCACCTAGACTTGGTCCCGGATGGAATTGAAGCATCTCTTGATGTGCTTGGTCCTCTTGTGAAATCTGGATTCCTTTGCCAAGGCAATTGCACCAGTATTGTCACAGAAGATCTTCATTGGTCCCGATGCACTAGGTATGACACCTATATCGGAAATGAGCTCCTTCATCTAGACTCCTTCATTTGCTGCTTCTGAAGCAGCTATGTACTCCGCTTCACATGTAGATCCTGCCACGATGCTTTGTTTAGAACTGCACCAACTTACAGCTCCACCGTTTAATAAAAATACGTATCCGGTTTGTGATTTAGAATCGTCCGGATCAGTGTTAAAGCTTGCATCGACGTAACCATTTACGACTAGCTCTTTGTCACCTCCATATACGAGAAACATATCCTTAGTCCTTTTCAGGTATTTCAGGATGTTCTTGACCGCTGTCCAGTGATCCACTCATGGATTACTTTGGTACCTTGCTGCCAAGCTTATTGCTAAACATACGTCAGGTCTGGTACACAACTTGCATACATGATAGAGCCTATGGCTGAAGCATAGGGAACATCTTTCATTTTCTCTCTATCTTCTACTGTGGTCGGGCATTGAGTCTGACTCAACTTCACACCTTGTAGCACGGGCAAGAACCCTTTCTTTGCCTGATCCATTTTGAACTTTTTCAAAATTTTATCAAGGTATGTGCTTTGGGAAAGTCCTATTAAGCGTCTTGATCTATCTCTATAAATCTTGTTGCCCAATATATAAGCAGCTTCACCGAGGTCTTTCATTGAAAAACTTTTATTCAAGTATCCTTTTATGCTATCCAGAAATTCTATATCATTTCCAATTAATAATATGTCATCTACATATAATATCAAAAATGCTACAGAGCTCCCACTCACTTTCTTGTAAATACAGGATTCTCCAAAATTCTGTATAAAACCATGTGCTTTGATCACACTATCAAAGCGTTTATTCCAACTCCGAGATGCTTGCACCAGTCCATAAATGGATCGCTAGAGCTTGAATACTTTGTTAGCACCTTTTGGATCAACAAAACCTTCTGGTTGCATCATATACAACTCTTCTTCCAGAAATCCATTCAAGAATGCAATTTTGACATCCATTTGCCAAATTTCATAATCATAAAATGCAGCAATTGCTAACATGATTCGGACAGACTTAAGCATCGCTACGGGTGAGAAAGTCTCATCATAGTCAACCCCTTGAACTTGTCGAAAACCTTTTGCAACAAGTCGAGCTTTATAGACAGTTATATTACCATCAGCGTCAGTCTTCTTCTTAAGAATCCATTTATTCTCAATGGCTTGCCGATCATCGGGCAAGTCAACCAAAGTCCATACTTTGTTCTCATACATGGATCCCATCTCAGATTTCATGGCCTCTAGCCATTTTGCGGAATCTGGGCTCATCATCGCTTCCTCATAGTTCGTAGGTTCATCATGGTCAAGTAACATGACTTCCAGAACAGGATTACCGTACCACTCTGGTGCGGATCTTACTCTGGTAGACCTACGAGATTCAGTAGAAACTTGATCTGAAGTTTCATGATCAATATCATTAGCTTCCTCACTAATTGGTGTAGTTGTCACAGGAACCGGTTCTTGTGATGAACTACTTTCCAATAAGGGAGCAGGTACAGTTACCTCATCAAGTTCTACTTTCCTCCCACTCACTTCTTTCGAGAGAAACTCCTTCTCTAGAAAGGATCCGAATTTAGCAACGAAAATCTTGCCCTCAGATCTGTGATAGAAGGTGTACCCAACAGTCTCTTTTGGGTATCCTATGAAGACACATTTCTCCGATTTGGGTTTGAGCTTATCTGGTTGAAGTTTCTTAAATAAGCATCGCAACCCCAAACTTTAAAAGACGACAACTTTGGTTTCTTGCCAAACCACAGTTCATGAGGTGTCGTCTCAACGGATTTTGATGGTGCCCTATTTAACGTGAATGCGGCCGTATCTAAAGCGTAACCCCAAAACGATAGCGGTAAATTAGTAAGAGACATCATGGATTGCACCATATCTAGTAAAGTAAGATTACGACGTTCGGACACACCATTTCGTTGTGGTGTTCTGGGTGGCATGAGTTGCAAAACTATTCCGCATTGTTGCAAATGTAAACCAAACTCGTAACTCAAATATTCTCCTCCACGATCAGATCGTAGAAACCTTATTTTCTTGTTACGATGATTTTCCACTTCACTCTGAAATTCTTTGAACTTTTCAAATGTTTCAGACTTGTGTTTCATTAAGTAGATATACCCATATCTGCTTAAATCATCTGTGAAGGTGAGAAAATAACGATACCCGCCGTGAGCCTCAACATTCATTGGACCACAAACATCAGTATGTATGATTTCCAACAAATCAGTTGCTCGCTCCATAGTTCCAGAGAACGACGCTTTAGTCATCTTGCCCATGAGGCATGGTTCGAAAGTACCAAGTGATTCATAATCAAGTGATTCCAAAAGCCCATCAGTATGGAGTTTCTTCATGCGCTTTACACTGATATGACCTAAACGGCAGTGCCACAAATAAGTTGCACTATCATTATCAACTCTGCATCTTTTGGTTTCAACACTATGAATATGTGTATCACTACTATCGAGATTCAACAAAAATAGACCACTCTTCAAGGGTGCATGACCATAAAAGATATTACTCATATAAATAGAACAACCATTATTCTCTGATTTAAATGAATAACCGTCTCGCATCAAACAAGATCCAAATATAATGTTCATGCTCAACCCTGGCACCAAATAACAATTATTTAGGTCTAAAACTAATCCCGATGGTAGATGTAGAGGTAGCGTGCCGACCGCGATCACATTGACTTTGGAACCATTTCCCACGCGCATCGTCACCTCGTCCTTAGCCAATATTCGCTTAATCCGTAGTCCCTTTGTTCACTTTGCCATCCTTCTTATCCGCCAAATACTTGGGGCAGTTTCGCTTCCAGTGTCTAGTCTGCTTGCAGTAGAAGCACTCAGTCTCAGGCTTAGGTCCAGACTTGGGTTTCTTCTCTTGAGCAGCAACTTGTTTGCTGTTCTTCTTGAAGTTCCCCTTCTTCTTCCCTTTGCCCTTTTTCTTGAAACTGGTGGTCTTGTTGACCATCAACACTTGATGCTCCTTCTTGATTTCTACCTCCGCAGCTTTTAGCATTGCGAAGAGCTCGGGAATAGTCTTGTCCATCCCTTGCATATTATAGTTCATCACGAAGCTCTTGTAGCTTGGTGGCAGTGATTGAAGAATTCTGTCAATGACACTATCATCAGGAAGATTAACTCCCAGTTGAATCAAGTGATTATTATACCCAAACATTTTGAGTATGTGTCCACTGATAGAACTATTCTCCTCCATCTTGCAGCTATAGAACTTATTGGAGACTTCATATCTCTCAATCCGGGCATTTGCTTGAAATATTAACTTCAACTCCTGGAACATCTCATATGCTCCATGACGTTCAAAACGTCGTTGAAGACCCGGTTCTAAGCCGTAAAGCATGGCACACTGAACTATCAAGTAGTCATCAACTTTGCTCTGCCAGACGTTCTTAACATGGTCAGTTGCATCAGCAGCAGGCCTGGCACCCAGCGGTGCTTCCAGGATGTAATTCTTCTGTGCAGCAATGAGTATAATCCTCAGGTTACGGATCCAGTCCGTGTAATTGCTACCATCATCTTTCAACTTTGCTTTCTCAAGGAACACACTAAAATTCAACGGAACAACAACACGAGCCATCTATCTACAACAAACATAGACAAGCAAAATACTATCAGGTACTAAGTTCATGATAAATTTAAGTTCGATTAATCATATTACTTAAGAACTCCCACTTAAATAGACATCCCTCTAATCCTCTAAGTGATTACGTGATAAATATCAACTACACCATGTCCGATCGTCACGTGAGAAGTAGTTTCAACAGTGAACATCAATATGTTGATCATATCTACTATATGATTCACGCTCGACCTTTCGGTCTCTGTGTTCCGAGACCATATTTGTTATATGCTAGGCTCGTCAAGTTTAACCTGAGTATTCCGCGTGTGCAACTGTTTTGCACCCGTTGTATTTGAACGTAGAGCCTATCACACCCGATCATCATGTGGTGTCTCAGCACGAAGAACTTTCGCAATGGTGCATACTCAGGGAGAACACTTCTTGATAATTTAGTGAGAGATCATCTTAAAATGCTACCGTCAATCAAAGCAAGATAAGATGCATAAAGGATAAACATCACATTCAATCAATATAAGTGATATGATATGGCCATCATCATCTTGTGCTTGTGATCTCCATCTTCGAAGCACCATCGTGATCACCATCGTCACCGGCGCGGCACCTTGATCTCCATCGTAGCATCGTTGTCGTTACGCCATCTATTGCTTCTACGACTATCGCTACCGCTTAGTGATAAAGTAAAGCAATTACAGGGCATTTGCATTTCATACAATAAAGCGACAACCATATGGCTCCTGCCAGTTGCCGATAACTTCGGTTACAAAACATGATCATCTCATACAATAAAATATAGCATCACGTCTTGACCATATCACATCACAACATGCCCTGCAAAAACAAGTTAGACGTCCTCTACTTTGTTGTTTCAAATTTTACGTGGCTGCTACGGGCTTAGCAAGAACCGTTCTTACCTATGCATAAAAACCACAATGATAGTTCGTCAAGTTAGTGCTGTTTTAACCTTCGCAAGGACCGAGCGTAGCCACACTCGATTAAGCTAAAGTGAGAGAGACAGACACCCGCCAGCCACCTTTAAGCACGAGTGCTCGTAACGGTGAAACCAGTCTCGCGTAAGCATACGCGTAATGTCGGTCCGGGCCGCTTCATCTCACAATACCTCCGAACCAAAGTATGACATGCTGGTAAGCAGTATGACTTGTATCGCCCACAACTCACTTGTGTTCTACTCGTGCATATGACATCTACGCATAAAACCTTGCTCTGATACCACTGTTGGGGAACGTAGTAATTTCAAAAAATTTCCTACGCACACGCAAGATCATGGTGATGGCATAGCAACAAGAGGGGAGAGTATTGTCCATGTACCCTCATAGACCGTAAGCGGAAGCGTTATGACAACGCGGTTGATGTAGTCGTACGTCTTCACGATCCGACCGATCCAAGTACCGAATGTACGGCACCTCCGAATTCAGCACACGTTCAGCTCGATGATGATCCCCAGACTCCAATCTAGCACAGCGTCGGGGATGAGTTCCGTCAGCACGACGGCGTGGTGACGATGATGATGTTCTACCGGCGCAGGGCTTCGCCTAAACTCCGCGACGATATGACTGAGGTGGAATATGGTGGAGGGGGGCACCGCACACGGCTAAGGAATGATCACGTAGATCAACTTGTGTGTCCTGGGGTGCCCCCCTGCCCCCATATATAAAGGAGCAAGGGGGGAGGCCGGCCGGCCCTTGTGGGCGCGCCAAGGAGGAGGAGTCCTCCTCCTAGTAGGAGTAGGACTCCCTCTTTCCTACTCCTACTAGGAGGGGGAAAGGAAGGGGGAGAGGGAGAGGGAAAGAGGGGGGCGCCGCCCCCCTCCTAGTCCAATTCGGACCAGAGGGGGAGGGGGCATGCGGCCCATGCTAGCTGCCCCTCTCTCTCTCCACTAAGGCCCATAAGGCCCATTACTTCTCCCGGGGGGTTCCGGTAACCCTCCGGCACTCCGGTTTTCTCCGAAAACGTCCGGAACACTTCCGGTGTCCGAATATAGTCGTCCAATATATCAATCTTTATGTCTCGACCATTTCGAGACTCCTCGTCATGTCCGTGATCACATCCAGGACTCCGAACAAACTTTGGTACATCAAAACTTATAAACTGATAATAAAACTGTCATCGTAACGTTAAGCGTGCGGACCCTACGGGTTCGAGAACTATGTAGACATGACCTAGAACTATTCTCAGTCAATAACCAATAGCGGAACCTGGATGCCCATATTGGTTCCTACATATTCTACAAAGATCTTTATCGATCAAACCGCATAACAACATACGTTGTTCCCTTTGTCATCGGTATGTTACTTGCCCGAGATTCGATCGTCGGTATCCAATACCTAGTTCAATCTCGTTACCGGCAAGTCTCTTTAGTCGTTACGTAATGCATCATTCTGTAACTAACTCATTAGCTACATTGCTTGTAAGGCTTATAGTGATGTGCATTACCGAGAGGGCCTAGAGATACCTCTCCGACAATCAGAGTGACAAAACCTAATCTCGAAATACGCCAACCCAACATGTACCTTCGGAGACACCTGTAGTACTCCTTTATAATCACCCAGTTACGTTGTGACGTTTGGTAGCACCCAAAGTGTTCCTCCGGTAAACGGGAGTTGCATAATTTCATAGTTACAGGAACATGTATAAGTCATGAAGAAAGCAATAGCAATATACTAAACGATCAAGTGCTAGGCTAACGGAATGGGTCATGTCAATCACATCATTCTCCTAATGATGTGATCCCATTAATCAAATGACAACACATGTCTATGGTTAGGAAACATAACCATCTTTGATTAATAAGCTAGTCAAGTAGAGGCATACTAGTGACTATATGTTGGTCTATGTATTCGCACATGTATCATGTTTCCGGTTAATACAATTATAGCATGAATAATAAACATTTATCATGATATGAGGAAATAAATAATAACTTCATTATTGCCTCTAGGGCATATTTCCTTCATCTAGAGTATTAAGTTCATGAAGAACAGAGTAACACATTAAGTAAGATGACATGATGTAGCGGGATAGACTCAAGCAATATCATGAAAACCCCATCTTGTTATCCTCGATGGCAATTATACAATACGTGCCTTGCCGCCCCTACTATCACCGGGAAAGGACACCGCAGGATTGAACCCAAAGCTAAGCACTTCTCCCATTGCAAGAAAGACCAATCTAGTTGGCCAAACCAAATCGATAGTTGGAAGAGACTTGCAAAGATATCAAATCATGCACATAAGAATTCAGAGAAGATTCAAATAATATTCATAGATAAGTTGATCATAAATCCACAATTCATCGGATCTCGGCAAACATACCGCAAAAGAGTATTACATCGAATAGATCTCCAAGAACGTCGAGGAGAACATGGTATTGAGAATCAAAGAGAGAGAAGAAGCCATATAGCTACTAGCTATGGACCCGTAGGTTTGAGGTAAACTACTCATGCTTCATCGGAGAGGCAATGGTGTTGATGTAGAAGCCCTCCATGATCGAATCCCCCTCCGGCGGGACGCCGGAAAAGGCCCCTAGATGGGATCTCACGGGTACAGAAGGTTGCGGTGGTGGATAAGTGTTTTTGTGTCCCCCCTGATAGGTTTTCGGGTATATGCGAATATGTAGGTGGAAGAAATAGGTTGGTGGAGTCACGAGGGGCCCACAAGGGTGGGGGCGCGCCCTCCGTCCTTGTGGCCACCTCGTGGCTTCTCCGACTTGCACTCCAAGTCCTCTGGATGTCTTTTGGTCCAAGAAAAATCATCGTGAAAGTTTCATTCCGTTTGGACTCGGTTTGGTATTCTTTTCGGCGAAACTCTAAAATAAGGAAAAACCAGAAACTGGCAATGGGCTCTAGGTTAATAGGTTAGTCCCAAAAATGATATAAATAGCATATTAATGCATATAAGACATCCAAAACAGATAATAAAATAGCATGGAACAATAAAAAATTATAGATACGTTGGAGACATATCAGCTAGTAGGGTGTGTGGCGGCTTGGAACCGCTTCATCTCCGGATTAGGGGAAAAAGCACTACCACTTTATAGACTGCTTAGACGCACCGACAACTTCGAATGGACGAAAGCAGCCACAGCCGGATTGGAAGAAATAAAAACCTTATTAGTAGGTAACCCAATCGTAGCCGCCCCAAGTTTTGGTGAGCCTATGTTGATTTATATCTCTGAAACTCACCAGGTAGTGAGCGTTGTACTCTTCGTCGAGCGAGGGGAAGAGGGACATAAATTCCCCATCCTAAAGCCAGTCTATTATGTATCGGAGGTCCTTACACCATGCAAATCCCAATACCCTCACTACCAAAAGATAGCTTACGTGGTCTTTATGGCATCCCAAAAACTCCGACACTATTTTCAAGAGTGTTCGATCACGGTGGTATCCGAAGTACCACTTAACGAGATTATAAACAATAGGGATGCCACTGGCCGCATAGCTAAATGGGCCATCGAGCTCTTGCCGTTCAGAATAACATACAAGCCACGCCGAGCTATTAAGTCTCAGGTGCTGGCCGACTTCGTTGCAGAGTGGACGAAAGACGAGCTCCCTAAATATTACAGTTCCTACTCCAACTGGATGATGTACTTCGACGGCTCTAAAATGCTAGCCGGGCTGGGGGCTGGCATCATCTTCACATCCCCTACGGGGGACATAGTCCGCTATGTGTTGCAAATCATGTATACGGACTCCAATGATACAACCGAATACGAGGCACCCATGGGCATACAACGCCTAGAGGTGCGTGGCGACTCAAACCTCGCAATATCTCGGGTAAATGGAAAGTCCGATGCAAAAGATCAACAAATGGCGGCATATCGAATGCCGTATTAATAATATCGGCTCGGTTTAAGGGACTTGAATTTCATCACGTCGCTCGAGACAGTAACCAGGCAGTAGACATACTTGCTTGCATGGGCGCCAAGTGCGACCCTATCCGACCTAATACCTTTGTGGAAAGGCTCTTCAAGCCATCCGTGGTATGGCATGGCGAGAGCGGAGGCGCCAATACAGACCTGATCAAGCCCCCAGTAGCCAAACACAATATAGATATCATCGGGGGTTCGGATACTGAAATAACACCCTCGGCTCATGACATCATGGTCGTTATTGCTCCATGGACGGAACCCTTCTTGGCCTACCTTAATAGCAGGAGCTCCTTGATGATCAAAATGAGGCCCGTCGCATAGTTCGGTGTTCTAAAGCCTACAAAGTTCACGAAGGTGAGTTGTACAAGAAAAGCACTACCGGAGTACTCCAAAGGTGCATCTCCGAAGAGGAGGGACGACAACTCTGGGCTGAAATACATGCTGGTCTGGGCGGCCATCACGCTGCAGCCCGGGCCCTCGTAAGCAAAGCCTTTCGAATAGGTTTTTTCTGGCCAACGACCCGAGCAGACGCATAAGCCCGTGTCCAACATTGTGTGGGATGTCAGCTTTTCGCCAATCAAAGTCACATGCCTCCCACTACCTTAAGAACAATCCCAATCACTTGGACCTTCGCGGTCTGGGGGCTCGATATGGTCAGACCCCTTAAAGGGGAAGCCACAAAAAGAAATATTTACTGGTTATGGTGGACAAATTCACTAAGTGGATAGAGGCCAAACCAGTAAGAACGACTGAAGCAGGACTAGTGATTGACTTTATATCCGGCATGGTACACCGTTACGGTGTCTCGCATAGCATCATCACTGATAGTGGCTCCAATTTACGGCCGATGAGGTGACAAACTGGTGTGCTAAATTGGGCATTAAACTCGACTATGCATCCGTCTACCGCCCTCAAACAAACGTTCAGGTCGAACGAGCCAATGGCCTGATAATGAGTGACATTAAACCCCGACTGGTGTGCTCCCTATGGGAGTCAGACAAGAACTGGGTTGAGGAACTCGATTCCGTGCTCTGGGGGCTGCGGCTACACCTAACCGAACAACCAGATACAAAACACCTTTCTTCATGGTGTAGGGCGCAGAAGCTGTCCTACCCTGCGACATTATTCATGACTCACCTCTAGTGCGCATGTACGAAGAGCAAGAAGCCGAGCTCGATCGACAGGATGCCCTAGACGGCCTCGAAAAGGAGCGTGATATCACACAAGATCGTTTCGCATTTCACGAACAACCGGCCAGGCGATACCAAAGCAGAGAAGTGCGGGCCAAGACATATAACATTGGCGATCTTGTCTTGCGTCCCCCAAAGAAGAAAAAGGATAAGCTCAAACCACGATGGGAGGGCCCCTTCATCGTCGATGAAGTTCTCACAGGAGGCACCTATCACCTTCGTAATGCATCAGATAATCGCCTTGAGCCGAATCCATGGAACGCTGCTCGGCTCTAACAATTCTACGGATAGTTCGGTAGTACCTTTTTTTAGTTTGACTAGGTTCCTTTTTCTCCTTTCCTTTTTTATTTTTCCTTTTAATATCCCAGGGTGTGTTGGGGTCTACCGAACTATTAGAGGTACACATCTTTAAATGTGCGCACCCCACTGTAACTGGGGGCTTCTTTGACGAAGCTTATTACTAAAAGCTTGTTGCTTACATTGCTTACGTCGTTTGTTCTATACATCTTTTGCCATTATATGCACCTCTATGACTTAAGTTTTTTCCAAGCTGGGTTGCCTTGCTCCTGTGTTTATACCCTACGTTCCCGATTGTTCGGCTAGGGTGTAAAGGGAGCACCTCTGTGATTGTTACAACCGGGTAATCCAGATCTATACCTCAGACGGGTGAAGCCAAAAGCTAGCATTCTTAAGGGAATAATTGGTCGACAAGCAACGACAGATCATTTACGTTTATGTCATTCTTCTAAATAATAAGGGATAAGGTTGCCCATAATTCTACCTTTCGGATCAAAGCCTAGGCATGCATAATTGAGCATGCTTCCCCGGGGGAAGGAACCCTTAACGGAACTATTTTCCCTGGAAGATGTTCCTTACGTTAAATAGTAATATAAAATAACTCGCCAAACAAATTTTGTCTGCTTGAGCAATATGACCGGATTGCCTGGTTTCCGGACATAATGAATGTTTATTACATTCAAACATGGTATCCAGAAACACTCCAACCTCTTGGTTCGGAGGTTGAAGCCGAAGGCCTGCGATGAATTTTTTTGACAAGTTCGGTTGGAGATAAGTTCGATGATGAAGTGCATTGATACATCGAATCGAATGCTTACTCTTTATCTATGCCATCTATAAGACTGTCTAAGCTACAGTCTTCTTGCGAATATTTTGCAGCTATCATCACTTGGTCATATACCAAGTTCATGGGAATCTCTTTTCCGTCCGGTCCCCGAGGTCCAACTCGGGCCATACAATTCGGATAGAGCCCGGTGTAGCGCGTTTTCACCATCGCCCATGCCTCTCGTGCACCTTCCTGGCATGTTGATGCCTTCCATAGCTCAAAACAGTGTCGGACACCTTTGAACAGGTTCGCCAACTCCTCCATACTTTCTGGAGGGGCATCGGATGGCCATAAGGCTTTGACCATACTCGTCATGGCTTTCCAGGCCCACTCATGCACTATGGATAGCTCTTTTAGAACGTCGCCTCAGAATTCGGATACTTCTTCTTCAGGACGCCCGGTTAATAGACCTGCAAGGACAACAATATAATACTCTGAATTACTGGACAATATGAGTCATCTGGATGGTTCAAAGGTCATACCAAATATGGCGCCTTTCAACTTTTTATTCTCTTTTTATGCGTCCGATAATTGAGCCTTTAAGCTCTTTATCTCTTCGGCTTTCTAATCCTTTTCCTCCTCCAGTTTGTTCTTTTGATCAATGGTCATCGTGAATTTCTTCATTTCCTCTAGCTCGGTGGTGGCGGCATTTAGCTTTGTCCGGCTCGTTGCAAGCTCCTGGAACAACATGTTGTTCTTCTCTTTGAGAACCTGCGGTCATAACGATCCTTAAATCGGTTGGTTTAACTGCTTCAAGTCTCGGGGGCTACTGACATATATCTATTAAATTTACACAAACTATTACCTGCATATCCTTTGAAAACGGGTGAGTGATACGCCCGTTTTGCATCATGCTTTTATATTAATATTTATTGCATTATGGGCTGTTATTACACGTTATATCACAATACTTATGCCTTTTCTCTCTTATTTTATAAGGTTTACATGAAGAGGGAGAATGCCGGCACCTGGAATTCTGGACTGGAAAAGGAGCAAATATTAGAGACCTATTCTGCACAACTCCAAAAGTCCTGAAACTTCACGGAGATCAATTTTGGACTATATAAAAAATATTGGGCGAAGAAAGCACCAGAGGGGGGCCACCAGTCAGCCACGAGGGTGGAGGGCGCGCCCTACCCCCCTGGGCACGCCTGAGGGAGTCCTGGATCAAGGGGTCCTCGGACAGTCGGACTATATGCGTATGTTAGACTGTTGGGCTATGAAGATACAAGGTAGAAGACTTCGTCCCGAGTCTGGATGGGACTCTCCTTTGCGTGGAAGGCAAGCTTGGCGATTCGGATGTGAAGATTTCTTTCTCTGTAACTGACTCTGTGTAACCCTAGCCCCTCCGGTGTCTATATAAACCGGAGGGTTTAGTCCGTAGGACAATAACAATCATAACCATAGGATAGCTTCTAGGGTTTAGCCTCTACGATCTCGTGGTAGATCAACTCTTGTAATACTCATATCATCAAGATCAATCAAGCAGGAAGTAGGGTATTACCTCCATCGAGAGGGCCCGAACCTGGGTAAACATTGTGTCCCGCGCCTCCTGTTACCATTAGCCTTAGACGCATAGTTTGGGACCCCCTACCTGAGATATGCCGGTTTTGACACCGACATTGGTGCTTTCATTGAGAGTTCCACTGTGTCGCCACCATAAGGCTTGATGGCTCCTTCAATCATCTACGACAACGCCGTCCAGGGTGGAGTTTTCTCCCCGGATAGATCTTCGTATTCGGCGGCTTCGCACTGCGGGCCAACTCGCTTGGCCATCTGGAGCAGATCGACAGCTACGCCCCTGGCCATCAGGTCAGGTTTGGAAGCTTGAACTACACCGCCCACATCCGCGGAGACTTGATCTTCGGCAGATTCGAGCCTATGACAGCCGCGCCCCGCCGCCACGATGAACATGACCTAAATCTGTCATCAGACTATGTGCGAGAGATTGCACCTGTAACCGCACTGGCCCTAGATCCAGAGCAGAGCACGCCATCTGAGGACGGGAGGCTCCACCTTGCCACAGAAGCCGCGGACTCAACGACGCTAGAGCTGAAGACAGATCTGACCTCCAACGAGGCCTGTGTCATCGGTACCTCAGACTCATCTCCGGCCATAGGCTCCGAACCACGTGTATCCGCGCCCATCGGATCTGACCGGGTGCCGATCTTAGAGTTCAGCTCCGCGGACATCTTTCAACACTCACCCTTAGGCGATGTGTTAAACTCATTAAAGTCTCTCTCCTTGTCAGGAGATCCTTGGCCGAACTATGTCCGGCTTGAGTGGGAAGCGGACGATGAAGAACTTCGTTACCCACCCACCACCCACTTGATAGCCACTGTCGATGATTTGACTGACATGCTTGATTTCGAGTCCAAAGACATCGACGGTATCGACGATGATGCCGGAGAAGAACAGGAACCACCGCCCACAGGGCGCTGGACAGCCACCTCCTCATACGATATATACATGGTGGATACACCCAAAGAAGACAATGGCGATGACATAAAAGGTCCAGTTGAGGATAAACTTCCTGAGAAGCAGTCTAAGCGTCGATGTCAGCGACGCTGCTCTAAATCACGCCATGGTAAAAATAGCGATACTGGCACAAGAGAGAATAGCACTTCGGATGATGCCCAAGACAATGAAGACCCCGCCAAGCCAAGTTTCGAACAGGCTGGACGGGAAGATTGGCAAGCCAGCCCCAATGAACATGCCATGAACGAAGACTCGGAAGACAGAAATTACATGCCCCTCTCCGAGGACGAGGTGAGCCTTGGTGACGAAGAATTTATCATGCCTGAGAATCCCGTTGAGAAGGAGCATTTCAAGCGCCGACTTATAGCCACTGCAAAAAGCGTGAAGAAGAAGCAGCAGCAGCTTTGAGCTGATCAAGATCTGCTCACTGATAGATGGACCGAAGTCCTGGCGGCAGAGGAATACAGACTCGAACGCCCAACCAAAAGTTACCCGAAGCACAAACTGCTACCTCAATTTGATGATGAGGTGTTGGAGCCAGCACTAACAACGCATAATGCGGCTGACAGACCACCGCGTGGTCAAGATAAAGCGGCAATTCAGCCCGAGCACCAGCCGGCACCACATCGCCGAACAAACAGAAACACAACAGCTCGGGGAAACACACATGACCTGCGGTACGACTTGGAGAACAGAGCAGGCCAGACCAGATCGATCTATGGATCGCGGGGGTGCACCCCAACGCGCAATGAGGGCCACCACGCCGGATATGACAAATACACACCAGTCCAGGCCAAATACCGCAGACCGGCTCCATTTGAGCTGCGTCCCAACGTAGCCCAGCACAGAGGCGCCGCACACCCCCTATGCTTCACCGATGAAGTAATGGAACATGAATTCCCAAAGGGGCTCAAACCCGTAAATATTGAATCATATGATGGAACAACAGATACCGCGGTATGGATCGAGGACTTTCTCCTCCATATACATATGGCCCGCGGCGATGACCTCCATGCCATCAAGTATCTCCCGTTAAAACTCAAAGGACTAGCTAGGCACTGGTTGAATAGTCTGCTAGAAAACACCATTGGCAGTTGGGAGAACCTGGAAGATGCGTTCCTTGACAACTTCCAACGCACTTATGTCCGACCTCCGGATGCCGATGACTTAACTCATATAATCCAACAACCCAGAGAGTCTGCCGGGAAATTCTGGACTCGGTTCTTAACTAAAAAGAACCAAATCATCGACTGTCCAGACACTGAAACCCTAGCGGCCTTTAAGCACAACATCCGTGACGATTGGCTTGCCCGACACCTTAGCCAAGAAAAGCCGAAGTCCATGGCAGCCCTCCCGACGCTCATGACCCGCTTTTGCGTGGGCGAGGATAGCTGGCTAGCTCGTACCAACAGCACCTCAAGTAAGTCTAGCACTTCTGAAGCCAGAGACAGTAATGGCAAGGCCCGACACAACAGACACAAGCGTCGAAATAATGGCGATAACATCGAAGACACGACTGTTAATGCCGGATTCAGTGGCTCTAGGTACGGTTAGCGGAAAAAGCCATTTAAACCAAACAAGTCGGGCCCGTCCAGTCTGGACCGCATACTCGATCGTCCATGCCAAATCCACGGCACCCCCGATAAACCAGCCAATCATACCAACAGAGAAAGTTGGGTCTTCAAACAGGCCGGCAAGTTAAATGCTGAAAATGGAGAAAAGGGATTGCAAAGCAACGACGACGAGGAACCCCGGCTGCCGAACATAGCGGGACAGAAGAAGTTTCCTCCCCAAGTGAAAATGGTGAATATGATATATGCTACCATATCCCGAAAAGGGAGCGGAAGCGCACACTAAGGGACATCTATGCGATGGAGCCAGTCGCCCCAAAATACAACCCGTGGTCCTCCTATTCGATCACCTTCGATCGAAGGGACCATCCGACCAGTATCCGTCATGGCGGTTCAGCCGCACTGGTGCTTGACCCTATCATTGACGGATTCCACCTCACACGCATCTCATGGACGGTGGTAGCAGCCTGAACCTGCTTTATCAGGATACAGTGCGCAAAATGGGTATTGATCCCTCAAGGATCAAGCCCACCAAAACCACCTTTAAAGGTGTCATACCAGGTGTAGAGGCCTGCTGTACGGGCTCAATCACACTGGAAGTGGTCTTCGAATCCTCGGATAATTTCCAGAGCGAAGAATTACTCTTCGCCATCGTCCCCTTCCGCAGTGGTTATCACGCACTGCTCGGACGAACCTCATTTGCTCGTTTCAATGCGGTGCTGCACTATGCTTACCTTAAGCTCAAGATGCCCGGACCTCGCGGTGTTATAACAGTCAATGGAAACATGGAGCGCTCCCTCTGTACTTAGGAGCACACCGCGGCCCTTGCAGCAGAAGTACAAAATAGCCTTCTTAGGCAAAACCTCAATTCGGCAATAAAGCCCCGAGACACCGTTAAGCGGGTCCGCGCTACTCTACAACAGGACCATCCGGCTCATCCAGAGCTCAGCTAGCAACCCGGCCTTCGTCCCAGCCCCAACAAAGTGGTAAAATCCGTGCCGTGCGTACACAACTATGCACTTAAAATACCATGGGCATGGACGGAGGCACAACTAGATTACGGTCCACAGTGTGGCTCAACTGCTCCTGGATCCGCATACCTTCACTTTTTCTCTTTCTTTTAGGTTTTTTCTCTTCGCGGGGCCTTTTCTGATAAACCTGCTCATCGGACCCGTAGCGGGACAGATACGCCAAGAAAGCTAGGGGCTCGGACGTACACGGGAATACCCAGGTGGTCTCTGCTAATGATCGTCATACCTGTTTTAAAATACCCGCACGCAACTCGCTCTTGGTCATGGCATGCTAAATAGCCTTGTTTGCTCATGGCACTACTTGTACACATACGCCTTGACGTATTAATTAAATTACAATGAAAAATAATTGGCAGCGTCAGCTCATTACATAATTTTTCCTTGTCTCTTTATTTATTATAAATCGCACCCGTACGTTCTGGTACGCCTTGATTCGCCATGGGCTTCATTGTACCCTATAACATGGCAAGAGAGTCCGAACTTTACAGTATAGTTCGGCACCCCGAACTTACAGCATTATATGCATCGGCTCCGAATCATGTCTTTGGTCAATGTTGGGTTGCCCGGCTCCTGTGCTTGCTACCCTACGTTCCGCTATATCGGCTAGGGTAGTAAAGGGAGAACTACTGCCATTATGTCCCGGTTCTTCCGGATGAGCGCCTCAGTAGAGAAAGCCGAAAACTAACTGTCATGATGCGGCGAGGGCTGGTCAACTATTCGAGAGGTTTGCAATCGCTAGAGATTTTTTCCGCTTTATGCGAGGAATCGGTTTTTGTCCAATTAGGCATGTATAGCGCCCCAACTTCGGCCTTCCGAATACCAGGGGCTACGCCAAAATTTAAAATTATAGAACTCCTATGGCTAAGTGAGGGTGATAAAGCTATATAGTCCGATTGCCTTGTTCGTTGCGCTAAACACCTCCTTAAAGGACCAAAAATTTGGATAAAGAGTGTTTAGATTTATCCCAAACACCCCTGTACTAGCTACGTGGGGGTAGAAGCCGACGACTGGCCAACTCTCAGATTTCATAAACGCCCGCACAGGAGGTAAAATTTTAAATAACAAGCATTATATTACATAAAGACCTCGTTCCATATTACAGGACAGGATAAAATAATGCATTCATGGGAAAATGATATCCTTGGCACATTGCTCTGCCACAAGGCGGGATCCCTCCATGACACTGTCATAGTACTTCTCAGGATTGCGATGCTCCTTGCCCTCGGGCGGACCCTCGGTCATCAACTTCATGGCATCCATCTTCGCCCAGTGCGTCTTGGCGCGGGCAAAAGCCATCCGCGCACCTTCAATGCAGACCGACCGCTTGACGACATCAAGCCGAGGGCAGGCACTGACGAGCCGCTTCATGAGTCCAAAGTAGCTACTGGGCATGGGCTCGACAGGCCATAGTCGGACTATTAGGTCCTTCATGGCCAGTTCAGCCGCCTTGTGCAGCTCGACAAACTGCTTTAGCTGGTCGCTAAGGGGCGACGGATGTTCTGATCCAAGGTATTGAGACCAGAATAGCTTCACCGTAGAGCTCCCTTCTTCGACTCGAAAGAACTCTGCAGCATCTGATATGCTGCGCGGCAGATCCG
Organism: Triticum aestivum; assembly: GCF_018294505.1. Lineage (NCBI taxonomy): Eukaryota > Viridiplantae > Streptophyta > Magnoliopsida > Poales > Poaceae > Triticum > Triticum aestivum. The sequence continues at coordinate 285,510,392 of NC_057795.1, read as the reverse complement.
CAAATGCTCCTGGAAAAATCCAAATTCGGGTAAGTAAAAGGAACGCTTCCTTCACACACTTGCTTTACATAATAAAATCCTTACCCGCCACAATCTTCTGGGCCGCCTGGATTTCCTGGAGGGCGCTTCGGGCTTGGGCTTGGGCATCTTGCACGCTCTAGTGGGCCTTGGCAAGTTCGGACTCTTGAGTCTTCAAATTATGCTCCAAGGACTCGTACTTTTTGATGGCGTCCTAGAGCTCTTGCTGGACCTCTCTGATCCGGGCCTCCTACTTCTCACGCCCGGTGCGTTCCTTAGCCGCCTTGTCCTCGGCCTCGGCCAACACCTTCTTGAGGGCCGCTACTTCGGTCGGGGCCCCTTATAAAGTGCATGACACCTCAGTCAGTACGAACTTTTCATCCTTCCTAAATATAAAGCACCGGTTCGTGCATACCTTGGTTGTCCTCCAGTTGCCTCTTCACGAGGCCGAGATCTTCCTCGACCTGCTCCAGATTGCGCGTCAAGCCGGAGTCCTCCGCAGTATGAGCAGCAGCGGCTAGAAGCGACGCCTGCTTATTCACATAGACATGTTATGTTAGACTCCTGCGAAAATTATTTTGATCCTCGGTTTGGTTTTCCTTTCCGAACACCGAACAAAGCATCAGGGGCTACTGTCCACAAGGTGATATTCTTTTACAACTACATTACTTACCTCAAAGCCTGTTAGAAGGCTAAGGCAGGTTTTGGTTAGTCCATTTTTGGCGGACTGAACTTTCTCAATCACCATACTCATAAGAGTACGGTGTTCTTCCATAATGGAAGTGCCTTGTAGCGCTTCCAGCAATCTGTCTGGTGCCTCTAGATGGATATAGGTCACCGGTGGAGGCGGCTTGCCCCCCTCGTTCAGGAGAGGCTACCTGCCTGAATCTGGAGCCACTTGGGTCTCTGGAGCTGTATCTGGCTAAGGGCCGAACTGGACTCGGCCCTCATCGTCGGGGTCTGTAGGGGTCTTTCCCCCCATGTGCTCGGCAACCGGACTTCTTTCCTCCGGCATCACCGGAACGGCCTCCCCTTGGACCGGTATCCTTCGGGACAACACCTCGGTGTTGTCCGCAGCCTTGTGGGAGGTGGCGTTGGAAGGGACCCGATGTTCATCATTGACTAATCCAACGACCCCTTCGAAGAGGAGGAGAGCTTGATGTTGGATTGGGTCGGACTGTAGATGCATGGCCTAACACATTAAAAAACGATAAAGTGAAAAAACCGGAAATATTATCGTGTCCGGATACTTACGATTTGGCCAGGAGCTTGACCCTGGGCCCCCACTCCTTGCTGCTGTTGGTGGCTATGGCGGAGTAGTCCGGAAGGGAGATTTTTCCCTTCTTGGGCACCTCGGCCTCCCCATGTGTGGAGGCCTTCCTCTTCTTTTTCCCCCCAGTAGGGAGGGGGGACGGGCCTCCTCCTTCCCATCGTCTTCGACGGAGGAGTGCGCCTCGGTGTCTCCGGACGTCAGGTCCGAAACACCCTTGCGTCGGAGACCACCTCTGCTCCCCTTGGCCGCCTTCTTGGTTTTCTTCTCCGGCACCTCATAAGGCGCCGGAAATAGCATCTTCATCATAAGAGGCGTTTCTGGATCTTCGGGCAGCGGAGCCGGACATTCGATCTGCTCCGCTATCGTTACCCAGGCCTGAGAGATTGGCATGGAGGCTTAGGTTCCTCCCACGGATATGCCGGCAAAAGATATATCTTGCAAACATAAAAGAACTTACCAGATTAGCCTGGCGTTTTGCGCTAAGCCCGCGGTCTTCGAATGTGGGCGGTGGTACCTCGCCGGCCTTAAAAAGCACCTTCCAGATGTCTTCGTGTGTCGTATCGAAGAGCTCCAGCAGCGTCTGGTGCTTGGCCAGGTCGAACACCCACAAATTACAAGTCTGGCTCTAGCACGTAAGAATTCGGCGGAAGAGCATGACCTGGATCATGTTGACAAGCTTGACTTTCTTGTCAATCATGTTCTGGACACATGTCTGGTGCCCAGTCACTTCTTCCGCTGAGCCCCGGGCTAAACCTTTCTCTTGCCAGGAGGTGAGCCGCATGGGGACTCCAGACTGGAATTCGGGGGTCGCCGCCCAGTTGACGCCGCGTGGTTCGGTGATGTAGAACCACCCTGATTGCCACCTGTTTACGGTCTCCACAAAGGAGCCTTCGGGCTAGGTGACATTGGGCATCTTGCCCACCATGGCACCTCCGTACTCCGCTTGTTGGCCACTCACCACCTTTGGCTTCACATTGAAGGTCTTGAACCATAGGCCGAAGTGAGGTGGGATGCGGAGGAAGGCCTCACACATGACAATGAATGCCGAGATGTTGAGGATGGAGTTGGGGGCCAAGTCGTGAAAGTCCAGCCCGTAGTAGAACATCAGTCCACGGACGAACGGGTGGAGGGGGAACCCCAGCCCACGGATGAAGTGGGGAAGGAAAACACCCTTTCTTGGGGCTCCGGAGTAGGGATGATCTGCCCCTTTGTTGGAAGCCGATGGGCGATGTCTTTGGACAAGTATCCGGCCTCCCGGAGCTTCTTGATGTCCTCCTTCTTGATGGAGAAGGCCATCCACTTGCCTCCAGCTCCAGATCCGGACATGATTGAAGTGCTTTTTGGGTGGAAGAGATGGGTGCTTGGGCGTTGGAGCTCGAGAATGAATGGGCAGAGGAAGAAGAGGGTGTGGGTGAAAGAGGGGAATACTTATCCCTTTATAAAGGCAGTAAAAACTATGCGCCTCCCTGCTCGCCCTAAAACCCGCTTGTTTCCCAAGCGCCGTGCTGATGGCACGGTTAGGTTACCCATGCCCGCATTGATGAGAATCCCGTGATAAGGGGACATGATCTTTGCTTCGACAAGATGTGCCAATAAAACTGTGCCTCGAAATACGGAGGGGCAGGGTAAAAACGGTTTGAATAAAGACCGGGCCGTGGCGTGATGTCACGCTATGAGTTGTCAGCAGATTGGACTCGTGGGATATTATACTCTCTACCATGGTATGTGGAATTTGTTTTGCAGAGCCGGACACGATTCTTATGTTCAAGATCTACTTTGGAGTATTCAGAGAAGGAGCCCGCCTTGCAATGTCGAAGACAATCTGTGCGCCGGACTCATCGTCATTGAAGCCTGGTTCAGGGGCTACTGAGGTAGCCTGGATCAAGGGGTCCTCGGACAGCCGGACTATATGCGTATGCAGGACTGTTGGGCTATGAAGATACAAGGTAGAAGACTTCGTCCCGTGTCCGGATGGGATTCTCCTTTGCGTGGAAGGCAAGCTTGGCAATTCGGATGTGAAGATTCCTTTCTCTGTAACCGACTCTGTGTAACCCTAGCCCCCTCCGATGTCTATATAAACCGGAGGGTTTAGTCCGTAGGACAACAACAATCATAACCACAGGCTAGCTTCTAGGGTTTAGCCTCTACGATCTCGTGGTAGATGAAGTCTTGTAATACTAATATCATCAAGATCAATCAAGCAGGAAGTAGGGTATTACCTCCATCGAGAGGGCCCAAACCTGGGTAAACATTGTGTCCCTCGCCTCCTGTTACCATTAGCCTTAGACGCATAGTTCGGGCCCCCCTACCCGAGATCCGCCGGTTTTGACATCGACAGCGCCCCCTACCTCATGGGCCCCCTCGCAGGCCCCCAACTCCCATCTTCTGCTATATGGTGTCTTTTACCTTGGAAAAAATCATAGAGAAGCTTTTGGGACGAAGCGCCTCCATCTCAAGGTGGAACCTGGGTAGGACCAATCTAGGGCTCCGGTGGAGCTGTTCTACCGGGGGAACATCCCTCCGGGAGGGGTAAATCATCGCCATTGTCATCACCATCGATCCTCTCATCGAGAGGGGGTCAATCTCCATCAACATCTTCACCAGCACCATCTCCTCCCAAAACCTAGTTCATCTGTTGTATTCGATCTTGGTCTCAAAACCTCAGATTGGTACCTATGGGTTGCTAGTAGTGTTGATTACTCCTTGTAGTTGATGCTAGTTGGTTTATTCAGTGGAAGATCATATGTTCAGATCCTTAATGCTTATAATACTCCTCTGATTATGAACATGAATATGCTTTGTGAGTAGTTACGTTTGTTCCTGAGGACATGGGAGAAGTCTTGTTATAATTAATCATGTGAATTTGGTATTCGTTCGATATTTTGATGAGATGTATGTTGTCGCTCCTCTAGTGGTGTTATGTGAACGTCGACTATATGACACTTCACCATGATTTGGGCCTAGGGGAAGGCAATGGTAAGTAATAAGTAGATGATGGGTTGCGAGAGTGACAGAAGCTTAAACCCTAGTTTATGCATTGCTTTGTAAGGGGCTGATTTGGATCCATATGTTTCATGCTATGGTTAGGTTTACCTTAATTCTTCTTTCGTAGTTGCGGATTCTTGCGAGAGGGGTTAATCGTAAGTGGGAGGCTTGTCGAAGGAAGGAGAAAACCCAAGCACCAGTCCACCCACATATCAAATTATCAAAGTAACGAACGTGAATGATATGAGCATGATGAAAACTAGCTTGACAATAACTCCCATGTGTCCTCGGGAGCACTTTGCTTTATATAAGAGTTCGTCCAAGCTTGTAATTTGCTACAAAAAGGATTGGGCCACCTTGCTACACCTTGTTTACTCTTGTTACTTGTTAGTCGTTACGAATTACCTTATCACAAAACTATCTGTTACCAATAATTTCAGTGCTTGCAGAGAATACCTTACTGATTACCACTTGTCATTTCCTTCTGCTCCTCGTTGGGTTCGACACTCTTACTTATCGAAAGGACTATGATAGATCCCCTATACTTGTGGGTCATTAGTGAGAAACTCCTACTAGTCCATCCCGGGTAGCCCGGATATATGCATCCACGGAGCTGAGGGCAGTAAATTCCCACTCAGTAAAAGCTAGGGCACGCATGTTCTCTTCCAGTCGTTGATGATTCATCACTCTCTCCACTTCGGAATTTGTGACGGATACGTCATCTGAATCCTCATGAGGTGGATGAGTTGGCCCTGCATCCATATTGGCTCTCGTCTTGGTTGATGTGCCCGGTGCCGGATTAGCTGATGATCGGCTAACTAGGCCTTTGGACGGTTCGCCGTGTGCTCCTCCTGAAATAAGATGGGAGGAGAAAATATGACAATTTGGACTTATTCCTAGACGCATATTAAAGGTTATATCTCTTTGATGAAGGAGGGAGCTCGACGGCATTCCCGGTTTCCTTTCATTTTGAAGGCTCCCCCTGCGTAGATGCTGCCTTCCTAGAGGCCGCCCTTGATGGAGTGCGGCTCGCTGAGCGCCGATCCTATGAAGCATGCTACCTCTTGAGCTTGCATTGGTTTTTCCCTTGAAGAGGAAAGGGTGATGCAACAAAGTAGCGTAAGTATTTCCCTCAATTTTGAGAACCAAGGTATCAATCCAGTAGGAGACGACACACAAGTCACCTAGTACCTGCACAAACAATCAAGAACCTTGCAACCAACGCGATAAAGGGGTTGTCAATCCCTTCACGGTCACTCACAAAAGTGAGATCTGTTAGAGATAATAAAGTAAATATTTTTGGTATTTTTTTGTATAGATTGGAAAGTAAAGATTGCAAAATAGTAAACGAGATGCGATGTAAATAAAAGCGATGTAATATAATAAGAAATAGACCCGGGGGCCATAGGTTTCACTAGTGGCTTCTCTCGAGATAGCATGTATACGGTGGATGAACAAATTACTGCCGAGCAATTGATATAAAAGCGCATAATTATGACGACATCTAAGGGAATGATCATGAATACAGGCATCACGTCCGTGTCAAGTAGATCGAAACAATTCTGCATCTACTACTATTACTCCACACATCGACCGCTATCCTGCATGCATCTAGAGTATTATGTTCATAAGAACGGAGTAACGCATTAAGCAAGATGACATGATGTAGAGGGATAAACTCAAGCAATATGATATAAACCCCATCTTTTTATCCTCGATGGCAACAATACAATACATGCCTTGCTGCCCCTACTGTCACTAGGAAAGGACACCGCAAGATTGAACCCAAAGCTAAGCACTTCTCCCATTGCAAGAAAGATCAATCTATTAGGCCAAACTAAACCAATAATTCGAAGAGACTTGCAAAGATATAAAATCATGCATATAAGAATTTAGAGAAGAACCAAATAATATTCATAGATAATCTTGTTCATAAATCACAATTCATCATATCTCGGCAAACACACCACAAAAGAATATTACACCGAATAGATCTCCAAGAACATCGAGGAGAACTTTGTATTGAGAATCAAAGAGAGAGAAGAAGCCATCTAGATAATAACTATGGAGTAGAAGGTGTGTGGTAAACTATTCACGCTTCATCAGAGAGGCAATGGTGTTGATGTAGAAGCCCTCCGTGATCGCTTACCCCTCCGGCAGATCACCGAATAAGGCCCCAAGATGGGATCTCACGGGTGCAGAAGGTTGCGGTGGTGGAAAATTGGTTTCGTGGCTCCCCCTGATGTTTCTAGAGTATAAGAGTATATATAGGCGAAATAAGTACGTCGGTGGAGCTACGAGGGGCCCACAAGGGTGGGGGGCGCGCCTACCCCCTGGGGGCGCCCTCCTACCTCGTGGCCTCCTCGTGGAGTTCTAGACTTCAACTCCAAGTCTTCTGGATTGCTTTTGGTCCAAGAAAGATCCTCGCGAAGGTTTCATTCCGTTTGGACTCCGTTTGGTATTCCTTTTCTGTAGAACTCTAAAATAGGCAAAAAAACAGAAACTGGCACTCAGCCTCCGGTTAATAGGTTAGTCCCAAAAATAATATAAAAGAGCATATTAAAGCCCATTAAACATCCAAAACAGATAATATAATAGCATGGAACAATAAAACAATATAGATACGTTGGAGATGTATCAAGCATCCCCAAGCTTAATTCCTGCTCGTCCTCGAGTAGGTAAATGATAAAAACAGAATTTTTGATGTGGAATGCTACCTAACATAATTATCAATGTAGTTTCTTTATTGTGGCATGAATGTTCAGATCCGAAAGGTTCATGACAAAAGTTTAATATTGACATAAAAATAATAATACTTCAAGCATACTAACAAAGTAATCATGTCTTCTCAAAATAACATGGCCAAAGAAAGTTATCCCTACAAAGTCATATAGTTTGGCTATGCTCTATCTTCATCACATAAAGTATTTAATCATGCACAACCCCGGTTTTAGCCAAGCAATTGTTTCATACTTTAGTGTTTTCAAACTTTTTCAATCTTCACGCAATACATGAGCGTGAGCCATGGACATAGAACTATAGGTGGAATAGAATGGTGGTTGTGGAGAAGACAAAAAAGGAGAAGATAGTCTCACATCAACTAGGCGTATCAACGGGCTATGGAGATGCCCATCAATAGATATCAATGTGAGTGAGTAGGGATTGCCATGCAACGGATGCACTAGAGCTATAAGTTTATGAAAGCTCAACAAAAGAAAATAAGTGGGTGTGCATCCAACTTGCTTGCTCACGAAGACCTAGGGCACTTTTGAGGAAGCCCATCATTGGAATATACAAGACAAGTTCTATAATGAAAAATTCCCACTAGTATATGAAAGTGACAACATAGGAGACTCTCTATCATGAAGATCATGGTGCTACTTTGAAGCACAAGTGTGGTAAAAGGATAGTAGCATTGTCCCTTCTCTCTTTTTCTCTTATTTTTTTATTTGGGCCTTTTCTCTTTTTTTTATGGCCTCTTTTTTTAGTCGGGAGTCTCATCCCTACTTGTGGGGGAATCATAGTCTCCATCATCCTTTCCTCACATGGGAAATGCTCTAATAATGAATATCATCACACTTTTATTTACTTACAACTCAAGAATTACAACTCAATACTTAGAACAAAATATGACTCTATGTGAATGCCTCCGGTGGTGTACCGGGATGTGCAATGATTCAAGAGTGACATGTAAGAAAAAATTATGAATGGTGGCTTTGCCACAAATACGATGTCAACTACATGATCATGCAAGGCAATATGACAATGATGGAGCGTGTCATAATAAACGGAACGGTGGAAAGTTGCATGGCAATATATCTCGGAATGTCTATGGAAATGCCATAATAGGTAGGTTTGGTGGCTGTTTTGAGGAAAGTATATGGTGGGTGTATGGTACCGGTGAGAGTTGTGCGGTACTAGAGAGGCTAGCAATGATGGAAGGGTGAGAGTGCGTATAATCCATGGACTCAACATTAGTCATAAAGAACTCACATACTTGCTGCAAAAATCTACAAGTCATCAAAACAAGGTACTACACGCATGCTCCTAGGAGAATGGTTGGTAGGAGTTAACCATCGTGCGATCCTGACCTCCACACATAAGGAAGGCAATCAATAAATAAATCATGCTCCAACTTCATCACATAACGGTTCACCATACGTGCATGCTACGAGAATCACAAACTTTAACACAAGTACTTCTCTAATTGACAATTATTCAACTACCATGTCTCTAATATCACCATCCTCACATCTCAAAACAATCATCAAGCATCAAACTTCCCATAGTATTCAACACACTTTATATGAAAGTTTTTATTATACCCATCTTGGATGCTCATCATATTAGGACAAATTTTATAACCAAAGAAAATTACCATGATGTTCTAAAAGACTCTCAAAATAATATAAGTGAAGCATGAGAGATCAATAATTTCTATAAAATAAAACCACCACCGTGCTCTAAAAACATATAAGCGAAGCACTAGAGCAACATTGTCTAGCTCAAAAGATATAAGTGAAGCACATAGAGTATTCTAACAAATTCCAATTCATGCGTATCTCTCGCAAAAGGTGTGTACAGCAAGGATGATTATGATAAATTAGAAAGAAAAGACTCAAATCATACAAGACGCTCCAAGCAAAACACATATCATGTGGTAAATAAAAATATAGCCTCAAGTAAAGTTACTGATAGATGAAGACGAAAGAGGGGGTGCCTTCCAGGGCATCCCCAAGTTTAGGCTTTTGGTTGTCCTTGAATTACCTTGGAGTGCCTTGGGAATACCCAAGCTTAGGCTCTTGCCACTCCTTATTCCAAAATCCATCAAATCTTTACCCAAAAACTTGAAACTTCACAACACAAAACTTCAACAGAAAATCTCATGAGCTCCGTTAGTATAAGAAAATAAACCAGCACTTTAAGGTACTGTCATGAACTTATTCTTTATTTATATTGGTGTTAAACCTACTGTATTCCAACTTATCTATGGTTCATACCCCCCTGATACTACTCATAGATTCATCAAAATAAGCAAACAACACAAGTAAGAAGAATCTGTCAAAAACAGAACAGTCTGTAGCAATATGTAACTTTCGAATACTTATGTAACTAAAAAAATTCTGAAATAAATTGGTGGACATGAGGAATTTGTATATTAATCATCTGCAAAAAGAATCAACCTAAAATCACTCTCCAGTAAAAAACTACAGCTATTCTTTTGAGCGCAAAAGTTTCTGTTTTTTACAGGAAGATCGCAAAGACTTCACCCAAGTCTTCCCAAAGATTCTACTTGGCACAAACACTAACTAAAACATAAAACCACATCTAAACATAAGCTAGATGAATTATTTATTACTAAACAGGAGTAAAAAGTAAATAACAAAAATAAAATTGGGTTGCCTCCCAACAAGCGCTATCGTTTAACGCCCCTAGCTAGGCATAAAAACAAGAATAGATCTAGGTATTACCATCTTCGGTATGCAGTCCATAAGTGGCTCTCATGATAGATTCATAAGGCAATTTAATTTTCTTCCCCGGAAAGTGTTCCATGCCTTTCCTTAACAGAAAGTGGAATCTAATATTTCCTTTTTTCATGTCAATAATTGCACCAATCGTTCTAAGGAAAGGTCTACCAAGAATAATAGGACATATATGATTGCAATCTATATCAAGAACAAAGAAATCTATGGGCAGATAATTCCTATATGAAACAATAAGAACATCATTAATCCTTTCCATAGGTTTCTTAATGGTGGAATCCGCAAGATGCAAATTTAAAGAACAATCATCAAATTCACGGAAACCTAGCACATCACACAAAGTTTTTGGAATCGTGGAAACACTAAGACCCAAATCACACAACGCATAGCATTCATAATCTTAGTCTTAATTTTAATAGTAGGTTCCCACTCATCATAAAGTTTTCTAGGGATAGAAACTTTTTTTCAAGCTTTTCTTCATAAGATTGCATCAAAGCATCAACAATATGTTTAGTAAAAACTTTATTTTGATTATAAGCATGAGGAGAATTTAACACTGATTGCAACAAGGAAATACAATCTATTAAAGAGCAATTATCATAATTAAATCCCTTGAAATCCAAAATAGTGGGTTCATTGTTATGTAAAGTTTTGACCTCTTCAATCCCACTTTTATAAATTTTTGCATCTCGATCTAAAAACTCTGAATCATTGGGACGCCTTCTAACTAAAGTTGACTCATCTCCAGTCCCATATTTATCAAGATTCATATTGAAAAACAAATATTTAATCGGAGTCACATCAATCACTTTTAGATCTTCATCATTATTATCATGAAAACTAGAAGAACACGCTTTCACAAAAGCAATCTTTTTTAGCACACATCCTAGCGGTTCTTTCTTTGCACTCATCAATGGAAATTCTCATTGCTTTGAGAGACTCATTGATATCATGCTTAGGTGGAATATATCTAAGTTTCAAAGAATCAACATCAAGAGAGATTCTATCCACGTTCCTAGCCAACTCATCAATCTTAAGCAATTTTTCTTCAACCAAAGCATTGAAATTCTTTTGCGAACTCATAAATTCTTTGACACTATTTTCAAAATCAGAGGGTATCTTATGAAAATTTCCATAAGAGTTGTTGTAGGGATTACCATAATTATTAGAGGAATTACCAGGAAATGGCCTAGAATTAAAATTTCCTCTATACGCGTTGTTGCCAAAATTGTTCCTACCAACAAATTTCACATCTATAGATTCATTATTATTCTCAATCAAAGTGGACAAAGGCACATCATTAGGATCGGAAGAAACACTTTTATTAGCAAACAATTTCATAAGTTCATCCATCTTTCCACTCAAAACATTAATTTCTTCAATCGCATGAACTTTTTTACTAGTGAATCTTTCGATGTGTCATTGAGAATAATTAACCATAATATTGTCTAGGAGTTTAGTAGCTTCTCCTAAAGTGATTTCCATAAAAGTGCCTCCCGCGGTCGAATCTAAAAGATTTCTAGAAGCAAAATTCAATCCGGCATAATTTTTTTGTATAATCATCCACAAATTCAAACCATGTGTAGGGCAATTACGTATCATTAATTTCATCCTCTCCCAAGCTTGTGCAACATGCTCATGATCAAGTTGCTTAAAATTCATAATATCGTTCCTAAGAGAGATGATCTTAGCGGGAGGAAATACTTAGAGATAAAAGCATCTTTGCACTTATTCCATGAATCAATACTATTTTTAGGCAAAGAAGAGAACCAAGTTTTAGCATGACCTCTAAGCGAAAATGGAAATAGCTTCAATTTAACAATATCATTATCCACATCTTTCTTCTTTTGAAAATCACACAAATCAATGAAGTTGATTAGATGGGTTGCGACATCTTCACTGGGAAGGCCAGAAAATTGATCTTTCATAACAAGATTCAACAAAGCAATATTAATTTCCCAAGATTCAGCATCGGTAGTAGGAGCAATCGGAGTGCTAATAAAATCATTGTTGTTGGTATTGGAAAAGTCACACAATTTAGTATTATCTTGAGCCATTGTGACAATCAATCAATCCAACTCACAAGCACACAAGAAGCAAGCGAAAAGAGGCGAACGAAAGAGGGGCAAAGAAAAGGCAAAAGGTTTTCAAAAATTGTTTTAGAAGTGTGGGAAAGGAAAACGAGAGGTGAATGGCAAATTATGTAATACGAGGCAGAAGAGTTTATGATAGGTACTTGTGTCGGCGTTCTGGGAACGGGGGTCCCTAGAGTTGCCTGTCTGCGGCCTGCGGCGTGGCTCAAAGCAGGCCCAGCACATCCCATCTTCATCAACACAGGCTCAAGACCCTCGTGAGGGGCCAAGCCTCGCGGGGCGTATGACAAGAAGCTTCCTCAGGCACGGCCTCGTCAGGCTGGCTCATGAGGTGGCGGAGAGTTCAAGGCATGGTACCTCGCGAGGTGCCCATGACGCAAGCCATGACGACCAGGGGCGCCAGTCGGGCGCTAGCTCGCGTAGTGTCCTCCTTTCCTCTTTGATGCAAAAGGGAGCAAGTGCAGGCGAGAGCATCAAGCAAAGGCGTCCATTTCGGTGCAACAAGACCAAGACCAGCCCAACGGCCAGAAGGAAGTCATTGTGGAGCCCGAGCCGGCATCACCACCAGAGCCTTTGACAGGCGAGGACCAACTTTAGTCAGGATAAGTGTACCCGCTGTTCCCCTTAAAAATGGCCAATTGTTGGCGCCCTTCCCGCTCGATATTTGGGAAGAGGCCCAGGGCCTTTGCCTATAAATAGGACTAGCCACCCGCAAGGTAGAGGCATCGAGAAAACAAGGATAGAAAGACACAGAAAGAGGGAGAGAGGCGACTGAACTCCCCCTAGCAGTTCATCGCGCCAGCCAAGAACAGACCCTCGCGAGGCTGTTCTCCCTTTGTATTGTTCATCACCAAGCCCAAGAGGCAATCCACCACACCACACACTGGAGTAGGGTATTACACCACAATGGTGGCCTGAACCAGTATAAATCTTGTGTCTCTTGTGCTGTTCAGTTTGGTAGTTTAGGTCCTAGCGATTCGGCGAGGAGCGAGCCAGTAGAGGGTTGGATCTCCACGTGCACCCCAGTGTTCGAACCTCAAGGGTCTGCCAGAACCCGAAATCTGACATTTGGCGCGCCAGGTAGGGGTGCGACGGAATCTGCCTTTTGTCGTCTCGTTCTTCCTCGACCACCGCAACCATGTCTGATGCTCGTCGGGCTCGCGCCAAGCGCCGAGCCGCCCTCGCCTCCCATGTCACCCAGACGGCTCCCGTCAGCGGGCGCCCTCGTCGTTCCCCATCACCTGCTGTCAACGCCGCCACCGGCCCGGCGGGGAACGAGCAGCAGGCATCGTCCCTGCATTCCCCAGTGACCTCTAGGGAGGAGCCGCACAACTTCTTCCCCACCTGCCCCGTCGCGCCGGCTCCTTCGGTCGTCGTGGTCCTCCTGGGCGGTTCGTAGGCGCCGGCCTCCAGCCACCACGTCAAGACATTCGCTGCCGGGTCGGCGCCGCCTCCATGCGGCAGGGGGCTCCCTCAGGCCGGACGGAGCCGTCAGCCGGGCTGACCTTCGACTCTGAGGACCACCCCACCAACTCGGCCTGCTCGGGTGCGCTCCCTGTCGGTGTCAAAACCGGCGGATCTCGGGTAGGGGGTCCCGAACTGTGCGTCTAGGCGGATGGTAACAGGAGACAAGGGACACGATGTTTTTACCCAGGTTCGGGCCCTCTCGATGGAGGTAAAACCCTACTCCTGCTTGATTAATATTGATGATATGGGTAGTACAAGAGTGGATCTACCACCAGATCAAGGAGGCTAAACCCTAGAAGCTAGCCTATGGTATGATTGTTGTTCGTCCTACGGACTAAAACCCTCCGGTTTATATAGACACCGGAGAGGGCTAGGGTTACACAGTGTCGGTTACAATGGTAGGAGATCTACATATCCGTATTGCCAAGCTTGCCTTCCACGCCAAGGAAAGTCCCATCCCGACACGGGACGAAGTCTTCAATCTTGTATCTTCATAGTCTTGGAGTCCGGCCGATGATGATAGTCCGGCTGTCCGGACACCCCCTAGTCCAGGACTCCCTCAGTAGCCCCTGAACCAGGCTTCAATGACGAGGAGTCCGGAGCGCATATTGTCTTCGGCATTGCAAGGCGGGTTCCTCCTCCAAATAATTCATAAAAGATTGTGAACGCCAGGATAGTGTCCGGCTCTGTAAAATAAATTCCACATACCACCATAGAGAGAATAATATTTACACTAGTTCAATCTGCTGACGTATTTTGTGGCGTGACTCACACCACTACCAAGCCTTTACTTGAATCGTTTTTATTATACCACCTCAGTGCGTTTAGCGAAGAGGTTTCCTTGGCACGTCTTGTCGAAGCAGAGATCGTGTTCCCATAAATACGGACATGGGTAACCCAACCGCGCCCATCGCCATGCCCTCTCCATCGAAGGCGGGTTCCGAACGGTCACAGAGACGGCTCTTGGTATTCTCCTTCTTTATAATGAGACCCAGGCTCGTTCTTTTTCTTCAATCCTCAATCGAATCCGCCCCTCGCCCCGAGCCCCAACACTCAGGGCTCCAGATTCGAGCGCTTCGGAACTTCGACAATGTCCGACTCCGATTTGCAGGGCCGGTGGATGCCCTCCTCCGTCACGGAGAAGGACGTGCTAAAGCTGAGAGAAGCCATGTACTTAACCTACGAGATTTCACATAGGCTTCCTGCCCAAGGGCAAGTCATTCCCACTCCCGAGCCAGGCGAGAGCGTCATGTTCGTGTCTCACCTCCGTCGAGGTTTAGGCTTCCCGATGGATCCCTTCGTGAGGGGGCTCATGTTTTACTATGGGTTGGAATTCCACGACTTGGCTCCGGAGTCCATCCTCCACATCTCATCATTCATTGTCGTCTGCGAAGCCTTCCTCCGCACTACCCCTTACTTTGGTTTGTGGCTCAAAACCTTCAACATGGAGCCGAAGATGACTGAGGGGCGTCAGGCAGAGTGCGGCGGGGCAGTTGTAAGCAAGAGGGTCGATGCTCCATGGCCCGAGGGCTCTCTTCAGGAGGAGCTCGGTTTTTGGCAATAGGAGTGGTTCTATATTACCGCTCCCAGGGCAGCAGGCAGAAGCCGCCGCCCATCTTTTGCTCGGGCCCTCCACAATGGCTGATGTCATGGGTCAAGAAAGGGCTTAACTGGGGGCCGTCAAAGGACGTACCCCTGTTGCAGATCCGGATTCGAGACCTCCAAGAGAGGGAGATCAATCTGGTCGTATTGATGCAGGTTATGCTGATTCAGCGTCTTCTGCCCTGCAAATGTCGCCCCCTCTGCCTGTGGGAATTCAATCCAGAGGGGCCACGAGCTCTCCAACACTTCATGGGTACGACACCCGTGGAGATGTACAAATTGTTCTTCGGACAAGAAGTGTGTCCGGAATTGACCGAGGACGCCAGCTTAAGCTGCAATCGCCCGGATGCTCAAGTAAGTATCCCTATGTCCGGACATACCTTTTGCTTGCATATTCTTGGATTTGCCTTTTAACCAATCGTCCTTTGAATAGGAGTGGATAGCGCAAGCAAAACTGATACGGTGTCCGGCCCCCCTCCCGGAGACCTCGCCGGACTCTGTGTTGGTCAAGATGCTGGAGGTTGCGCCTCCAGAGGAGGGCGAAGGGGAAAACAGAGAAACTACCACCTCTACTAAGGAGGCTTTCGAGAAAGGGAGGATCGAGAATCCCTCCTTCCAGGGGGAGAAGAGGACCGCTTCCCAAGATCCAGAGGCTAAGGCCTCAAAGCGGGGGAAGAAAACTTCACCAGAGGGTCCAACGCCAGGGGAAACCCCGGCCGCACTATCTCCCCTAAGGAATCAGCCCTCCAGCGAGCCGTAAGTAGAAAAAGGGGAGTTTTGTGATAAGAGACATCCCTATTTTTGCTTCTGAGGATAACCCAAGTTGTTATCTTGTAGTTCAGATCTCCGTCCTTCTCAGCTGAGCTCGTCCTCGGGGGACCTTCGTCCGGAGATGATGGAGAGTGAGACACCTCCATCTGCCGCACCATCAGGCGGGGCAGACGACCCTGAAGTGTCATCGCGGAGGGTCTCCCCAAGTCCGGCGGGGCCGGAGAGTTCGGCACCTACTGGTGTACGGCCGGGGGAGCTGAAGGGTCTGCTCGAGAGGGCGTCTATCTCAGAAGATCACCGTATATTGATATATACGGTGATTGAAAGAATTTCGTCCGCTGAGGGCGGGTTGCATGATGCCGTCAGAAGTTTACTGGCGGGTTTTGAGGTACGTAAAAATGACATACCTTTTGACAGTTTTGCACATAGAGTGCGCCCTGTATAGATAGTAGCCCCTGAGACTCGGAATGTTGTCGAAAGCGACAACGTGCCGAGGATCATGATCTCATTTATTAATTCTCGCCTTTCCTGTGCAGGTGGCGGATCGTCCGGTGGCCAGCCGGACTGATAGAGTTGCCGAGCTAAGGCGGCAACTTGACATTGCGGATGCAGACATCGCGCTGGTCAATAAACGACTCGACGAGTCACAAGGTAGGTTGTTTCTCCGTGGTCACCTAGTAAGGGAGCTGACGCCCACTCCTTACAATATGTATGCTTGATGCAGATGGTGCCGCTGCTGTGGAAGACCTTCGGGCAGAGCTTGCTCGAGCCAAGGAGCAGGCCAGAAGGAGCTATGCGGCTGCCTCGAGGGCAGCCGAAGAGCTGAAAGCCGAAAAGGCTGCTCACTGCCGAAGCAGGGAGGAGATGGCCGGAATGGCCGTGAAGCTGAAGGATGTTATCGACCGCTATGATGTTCTTGAAAAAGAGCGCCGAGCGGAGGAAGAGGACCTGAAGAAGGCCACCGCTGAAGCCAAGGATGCCCGTTCTGCACTGAGGGCTATAAAGGAGGAGCTACGTCAGGCCGGAGACATTGCGGCTGGAAAGCCCTTTCTGCTGCGCAGGAAGTTCACAGATCCGAAGTATGCTCAGCTGGGCCAGCTGTGGGGTGCGGAGGATCCTTATCTGGATTTGGCGGCGAGTGCGGCGGATGCGGTTGTACACTTCCGAAGCCAAAAGGATCACGAGATGGAAGAGCTGTTTTGGTCTCAATTCCACAGTCCGGAGCGTCCACTTCCGTTGACCGATCGGTTGGCTGAGTGGGCTGAGCTGAATAGATTATCCGCATTTGCCATGACGGATGTGGTGGCTCATGTGTGGCCGGATAGGCCTAAGCCGAAGAGTTATTTTGGCTTATTGCAGCAGTTCCTTGGGGCGGTGCCGCATATGAAGGCGGTGAAGCGGTCGGCGTGCATAGATGGTGCGCGGATGGCTCTCGCCCGTGTCAAGACATACTGGGCGGAGATGGATGCCACTGATGTTGCCTCCTGGGGTTCGGACAAAAGCCGGTTACCCGCCGAGCACTATTTTGGGGAAGTCCTGCAGGGCGCTCGTTTGATAGAGTCGCAGTGCTCGAAAAATGTTATGTTCAAATGACATGTATGATTTGTGAAACCATATTTATAATATGAGTGCTTTTTATACTTGTGCGTTCAAGTGTTGAAATATCTCATGTGCGGCCGTTAATGTATATCTGTATATAACCTGAAAGATGGCAGTCTTCGGCTTCAGCCCCCACGCATGGTGCGGGGGTGTTTGCAAAAATACCGCATTTTCACACTTAATCCAATGTCTTGGTCCTTTGAAGGAGGTGGTAGCGTAGCAAACTAGGCAATCGGACTATAATGCTTTATCACTTTCACTTAGCCATAGGAGTTCGAAGGTGGGGCTACGATATAGCCCCTGGGGGCACTGCGCTCTCCGAATTCGAGGCGCGTATGTGCCTGACCGGGAAACGGTCCTTCGTCAAAGCGGAGGAATTCTAGACATTCCGGTAGTCGATCGAGTGGTTGACCAGTCTCTCGCTATATCATGACAGTCAGTTTTCGGCTTTCTCTACTGAGGTGCTCGCCCGGCCGAACCGGGGCACAATCGCAGTAGTTCTCCTGGTGCCGCGTTAGCCGATGATACGGAACGTAGGGCAGCAAAACACAGGAGCCGGGAAAACCCAACATTTGACCAAAGACATGATTCGGAGCTGATGCATATAAGGCCTAACTCGAGACGCCGAACACTCCCTAAGGTATTCAGTCTTTATGATAACGGGCAAAACGATGCCCTAAGCCCCTCGTGTCCAGGTACGGGCGAAAATTTCTGACGCGGCCGATGCCAAAACGCCAGCCTCCTCATCGATTATGGTAAGAAACCGGAGGATGTGAATCAACAAGAGACAGTAAGAAAGGTTTACGCAGGGTATTAATCTGAAAAGAATCCTTGCAACGGGTCCCTGCTGCACGTCTGCGCCTGTGTCTCCGTTGTGCTGTATCCTGGACGGGTGTAGCATGTTGTTCATCTGTAAAAGAGAAGAACTTAGTTTGGAAAGATATCGTGCGAGCAATGTATTAAAATAGAGCGTAAAAAAGAAATGAATGAATTTGAGCCTTTATTGGTTCTCATTGTTCATGCTCACAGCCCCTTGTAAAGGGGTGTGCGGCTAGGAAGCTCCTAGTTTATTTAAGCCGGACTCGCCTAGCCGTGTCCGGGGTCTTAAGCGACCTTTCAAAGAGATAATGCCGCGTGGACCGGGCATTTTAAGTGTAAGAGAAGCGTAATGCGGTATTGCGTTAAAGCGGGCGAAAGCTTCACGTCCCAATAGTGCTTGATGGCTACTTTTAAATGGGGCGATATGGAAGATTAGCTTTTCGCGACGGAAGTTATCGGATGAACCGAACACAACTTCCAGTAATAAGGAGCCCATGCAATTGGCGTAAGGGCCTGGCGTCACTCCTTTGAAGGAAGTGCTGCTATGGCGAATTTTGGTCGGGTCTATCCCCATCCTGTGGATTGCGTCCGGATATAGCAGGTTTAAGTCGCTACCGCCATCCATTAGGACTTGTGTAAATTGTAGTCCGTCGATTATAGGATCCAATATCAAAGCAGTCCATCCTGCGTTCCGAATGTTTCTGGAGTAATCCAGATGGTCGAAAGTAATTGGTTTTGACATCCAATCTCGGGATTCCGCTGGGGTGAACCGTGCGGCGCGTTCTTTAGTAGGTGCCGCACTACTGTTCCGTATTATCACGTGAAGTGAGTTTACTGTTTTGACTTCTTGTGGGAAAGTCTTTTGTTTTCCGGCGCTCTACTTGTGGGGTTCGTCAGCGTCTTCGCTTGGTGTGTCGAGCCCCTTGTGTTCGGCATTAAGTCGGCCGGACTGTTTGAAGACCCAACAATCTCGGTGGGTATGGTTTGCAGGCTTCCCGGGGGTACTGTGGATTTGACATGTCCTGTCCAAAATTTTGTTTAGGTTGGATAGCTTGTCACTGTTGTCTTTAAGAGGCAGTGTTTTGTTGTTCGGCCGAGAGCTTTTGAATCCGGCGTTGACCGCCGTGTTCTTTGGGCCATTTTCTTTACTCCGGCGCTGATCCTTTCTGCATCATCATTTCCCATTTCCATCTCTGACCTCGGATGTACTTGGGTCGCTGGTGCTGCATCTTGCCAGCCAGCTATCTTCTCCCGCGCAAAAGCGGGTCATGAGGCTCGTTAGCGCGGCCATTGTTCTTGGTTTTTCCTGGCCGAAGTGTCTGGCGAGCCATTCATCTCGGACGTTATGTTTAAAAGCTGCTAAGGCTTCGGTGTCCGGACAGTCGACTATTTGGTTCTTTTTGGTGAGGAACCTGTTCCAGAATTTGCGTGCTGACTCTCCGGGCTATTGAGTTATGTGACTTAAATCGTCTGCATCCGGAGGGCGGACATAAGTCCCCTGAAAATTTGCTCTAAACACATCCTCAAGCTCTTCCTAACTTCCAATGGTATTTTCTGGGAGGCTTTTGAGCCAATGCCGAGCTGGCCCTTTGAGCTTGAGGGGTAGGTATTTTATGGCATGGAGATCATCTCCTCTTGCCATGTGTATGTGTAGGATGTAATCCTCAATCCAGACTCCGGGGTCTGTTGTTCCGTCATATGCCTCTATGTTTACGGGTTTGAATCCCGCTGGAAATTCATGATCCAGTACCGCATCGGTGAAACATAGTGGGTGTGCGGCGCCCCTGTATTTAGGTGTGCCGTTGTCTTCGAACACTCGGCGTGTTGTGTTGCTCTCTGGAGCCCTCTTTTTTGGCCCGTAAATAGACCTGACCGGGCCATCCTTTTTGCGAGGATCTTTATGTGTATCATGTGCCGGCTTATGTGCGGCGCCGCTTGCCGTTCTTATCCTGTCATCTGGTCGTCTATCCGGCCAGGCGGCCTCTTTGTTTTTTGATTGTGGTGGCTCTACGGCCTCCTCGTCGAATTCGGGCAACAGCTTGCGCTTCGGGTAGCTCTTTGCTTGATGACTATTGCCGTATTTGTCTGCGGTCTTGAGTACTTTGTTACATCTCATTCTGAGTATGTCTTCCATTGTTTTGAGCTTCCGCTTCTGCTTCTTCAAACTTCTTGCAGTGGCGACGAGCCTTTTGTGAAGGCTCTTATGCTCCGGTGATGTGTTGGAGTGAGATCGTTTGGACTATTGTTTTCGCCGGGGATGGGTTGCTTGTCCAATTCATCCTGTTCGGATGGTTGCTTGGTTGCATGTTCGTCCTCCACTGGTTCACCCTGCTCTACGCCTGGGTCGTTATGGGTGCTGTTGTTGTCGAGGCGGGACTTTGGGCGGCGCTTGCGTCGCCGCTTTGGTTGCTTCGCCTCCTCCCGTTGTTCCTTGTTGTCGCTTCCTTTTGGTGTATCCACCATGTATATGTCATGAGTTGAGGTGGCTTTCCAGTGCCCTGTAGGCGCTGGTTCTTGGTCGTCTCCGGCATCGTCGTCCATACCGTCGATGTCTTCGGAGTCATAGTCTAGCATGTCGGTTAGATCGTTGACAGTGGCTACAAAGTGGGTGGTGGGTGGGCTTTGAATTTCTTCGTCGTCCGCATCCCAACCCTCCTGACCGCAATTCGGCCAGGGCTCTCCTGATAACGAGAGATACCTTAGCGAATTCAGAATGTCGCCAAAAGGTGAGTGTTGAAAGATGTCCGTGGCGGTGAACTCCATGATCGGCGCCCAATCGGATTCGATTGGAGGGGGCGCAGGAGGTTCGGAGTCCAGCGAGGAGTCCGACACCTCGGAGTCACGAGCGTCGCAAGGGACAAGGTCAGTGTTCGCTCTATCGCCATAGAGGTTACAGCCCCCGAGGCGGTGTCTAGCCACCCATCCTTGATCTGCGCGGTCAGCCCCGAATTAAGGATCAGAGCGGACTCATGTGCGGCTTCCAGGGCACTGTCCAGCAGCAGAGCTAAATCATGCCCATTGAGACAGTGCGGCGCGCTCGGCTGTGGCTCGAATCCATCGAAGATCAAGTCTCCGCGGATGTCAGCCATGAAGTTTAAGCTTCCAAATCTGACCTGATGGCCAGGGGCGTAGCTTTCGATCTGCTCCAGATGGCCAAGCGAATTGGCCCGCAGTGCAAAGCCGCCGAACACGAAGATCTGTCCGAGGAGAAAAGTCTCACCCTGGACTGCGTTATTGTTGATGGTCGAAGGAGCCATCAAGCCTATCAGTGACGACATAGAGGAACTCTCAATGAAAGCACCGATGTCGGTGTCAAAACCGGCGGATCTCGGGTAGGGGGTCCCGAACTGTGCGTCTAGGCGGATGGTAACAGGAGACAAGGGACACGATGTTTTTACCCAGGTTCGGGCCCTCTCGATGGAGGTAAAACCCTACTCCTGCTTGATTAATATTGATGATATGGGTAGTACAAGAGTGGATCTACCATGAGATCAAGGAGGCTAAACCCTAGAAGCTAGCCTATGGTATGATTGTTGTTGTGATTGTTGTCCTACGGACTAAAACCCTCCAGTTTATATAGACAACAGAGAGGGCTAGGGTTACACAGAGTCAGTTACAATGGTAGGAGATATACATATCCGTATTGCCAAGCTTGCCTTCCACGCCAAGGAAAGTCCCATCCGGACACGGGACGAAGTCTTCAATCTTGTATCTTCATAGTCTTGGAGTCCGGCCGATGATGATTGTCCGGCTGTCCGGACACCCCCTAGTCCAGGACTCCCTCACTCCCCATGCTCTGCACACCTACCATCTGCCATGTGGCCGTCACCAGGACCCTCATCGACGGTGGCGCGGGCCTAGACGTGCTCTCGGTTGAGGCCTTCAACCTCCTTCGCATACCCCGGGAGCGGCTGCAACCCAGTCGGCCTTTCTCGGGCGTTGGAGGCGGGTCAGCCAGCTCCTTGGGGCAGATCCGACTTCCGGTAACCTTCAGCACCTACGACAATTTCCGCACAGAGCTGGTTGATTTCGACATCGCCCCCATCGGCCTCCCCTACAATGCCATTCTTGGCTATCCAGCATTGGCCAAATTCATGGTCGTGACTCACCCGGGGTACAACCTCATGAAGATGCCCGGGAGCAACGGCGTCCTCACCGTGCCCGGGGACACCGAAGGTGCGCTATGAGTACTCAAGCTCGCCCTCAAGTCGGCGGCAGTGGCGCGGCCCGTCGACGCGGAAACCTCCAAGCCCAAGGGGGCTTCGCCGACCAAGAAGAAGCAGTTGTTCACCCAAGACAAGGCGGAAACCAAGCAGGTACCTGTCGACGAGGACGGGTCCACTGACGCCACTTTCACCATAGGCGCCAACCTCGAGCCAGAGCAGGAGGAAGCCCTGGTCAAGTTCCTGCGTGCAAATAAGAAGGTGTTCGCCGGGGAGCCCGATCAGTTGGCAGGGATCCCACGGGCCGTAATCGAGCACCACCTCAACGTGTGCCCCAACGTGCGTCCTGTGAAGCAGAAGGCGAGGAGGCAGTCCACTGAAAAGCAGGCCTTCATCGTCCAAGAGACCCACAAGCTAGAGCCGCGGGGGTTATTCGCGAGGTCTGATACCCGGATTGGTTGGCCAACCCCGTGGTTGTGCCAAAGAAGGGAGGAAAGGAACGCATGTGTGTCGACTTCACCAACCTCAACAAAGCATGCCCGCAAGATCCGTTCCCGCTCCCTCGCATCGACCAGATCGTCGATTCCACCGTTGAGTGTGACCGGTTATGCTTCTTGGATGCCTTCTCCGGGTATCACCAGATCAAAATGGCGGTGGAAGATGTGGAGAAGACGGCCTTCCTAACCCCATGTGGGGTGTACTGCTATACATGCATGCCATTCGGACTGTGCAACGCAGGGGCAACCTTTCAGCGGCTCATGCACATCACCTTGGGCCCGCAGCTCGGGAAGAATGTGGAAGCTTACGCCGACGACATTTTAGTGAAGTCTCGCGTGGCCAAGACCCTGATACAAGACCTGGAGGAAACCTTTGTGAGCCTCAATGCAGTGAGCCTGCGACTCAACCCGAAGAAGTGCGTGTTTGGGGTCCCCTCGGGCAAGCTCTTGGGTTTCCTCGTATCCCACCGAGGCATCGAGGCCAACCCAGAAAAGGTCAAGGCAGTTGAGGACATGAGACCACCAAAGACCCTCAGGGAAATGCAGAAGCTCACGGGGCGCGTGACGGCGCTGGGGCGCTTCATCTCCCGATTGGGGGAGCGGGCGCTGCCTTTCTTCTAGCTGATGAAGAAAAAGGGGCCCTTTGAATGGACTGAGGAGGCCGACAAGGCGTTCCAAGATCTCAAGAGATATCTAACCAGCCCTCCAGTGATGGTGGCCCCGCGCCCTCAAGAGCCCTTGGTACTCTACCTCGCCGCCACTCCCTACTCCGCTAGCGCAGCCCTGGTGGCAGTTAGAGAGGAGCGTCGGGCCAGGACCACGACAGCCACC